>NW_026644788.1:0-105688 GCF_030020395.1 Manis pentadactyla
TCACACACCTACACACACAGACTCACACACACACATTCTCACACACAATCACACACACTCACACACAGTCACCCAATCGTATACACATTCACACACTCACTCCCACTCACACAACTACACACACACTCTCACAGTCACATGCACTCACACCCACACTAAAACCGTCAGACACACACACCTGCACACAAAGACGCTCAGACACTCACCCACAAACACAATCACACACAATAACACACTCGTACACACAGTCCCACTCTCACTCCCACTCACACTTACACACACACTTTCACACACACACATATAATAACCACAAAGGCACTCAAAAAGACACACCTACACTCAAACGCTCACACACACTCTCACACACCCACACAAAATCACGAAGACTGAGACACTGTTTCACACACTCACACACATACACACAGACACATTCACTCACATTCTCACACACAATCACAAAAACTCAGACACAATCACACACCCGTATACACACTCACACACACACAAACACTCACACAAGTACACTCTCACAAACACACTCACACATTCACACACCTACACACAGAAACACCCACATTCTCACACACAGTAGCACACACACAATTACGCACCTACACATAGACACAAACACATATAGGAACACACACATACTCACACACAATCACACACACTCACACACTATCGCACACTTATATACACACTCACACAATCACTCCAACTCACGCAACTGAAATTTCACAAAGAAACACACTCACACCCGCACACACTCACAGACTCATTCGCACTCACACACTCACACACTGCTGCACTCACACATCTACACACACAGAGACAACAACACACATTCACAGAATGTCACAAACACACACACTCACACACTGCCACAAGCTCTCGCACACCTACTCACACACCAACACACACAGATTCACATGCACTCACACACACTCACACAATGTCACACACACACTCACACTATGTCACACACACACTCACACACCTACACACAGAAACACCCACATATTCAGACTGTCAGGCACACACATGCACACACACACAGTCACCCACTCATATACACATTCACTCACTCACTCCCACTCACACACCTTCACTCTCACAAACACCCTAGCACACTCTCACACTTACACACAGACACACACACTCAGACAAAAATACACTCACACATAGACACACAAAATGTCACGCACACACCTAAACAAAACACACTCACACACACACAAACACAATGACACACTCATATACACACTCACACACTCATTCCCAATCACACCTACACTCTCACAAACTCACACACACACACAGACACATGAGCACTCACGCACAATGACACAGTGCCATAAACAGTCACACACCTACACACATGTAGACACACCCACAAACACACAGACACACAGACTCACACGCATTCACACACACAATCACCTGGTCACACACACTCACACACCTACTCACACAAACACTTACAGACACACACGCACTAACACTCACTCAAACACTGTCAAACACACACGCACACCTACACACACAAACAAACCAACACACAAACACAGGCTCACATGCAATCACACACACACTCACAAATAGTCACGCACTCTCACCTGCACTCACAGACACACTCACAGCCACTCACAGACAAAAACACTCACACACAATCACACACTCGTATTCACACTCACTCCCACTAACGCACCTACACACACACAAACAAACGCATCATCAAACACACACACACTCACATACAGAAATCACACAGGCACTCAGACACTCCTACACTCACACACACTGTCACACACCCTCACAAACACACACAATCACACAGGGTTCGGCACAATCACACACCTACACACAAAGACTCACTCACACACATTCTCACACACAATCACACACACTCACACACAGTCACCCAATCGTATACACATTCACACACTCACTCCCACTCACACAACTACACACACACTCTCACAGTCACATGCACTCACACCCACACTAAAACCGTCAGACACACACACCTGCACACAAAGACGCTCAGACACTCACCCACAAACACAATCACACACAATAACACACTCGTACACACAGTCCCACTCTCACTCCCACTCACACTTACACACACACTTTCACACACACACATATAATAACCACAAAGGCACTCAAAAAGACACACCTACACTCAAACGCTCACACACACTCTCACACACCCACACAAAATCACGAAGACTGAGACACTGTTTCACACACTCACACACATACACACAGACACATTCACTCACATTCTCACACACAATCACAAAAACTCAGACACAATCACACACCCGTATACACACTCACACACACACAAACACGCACACAACTACACTCTCACAAACACACTCACACATTCACACACCTACACACAGAAACACCCACATTCTCACACACAGTCGCACACACACAATTACGCACCTACACATAGACACAAACACATATAGGAACACACACATACTCACACACAATCACACACACTCACACACTATCGCACACTTATATACACACTCACACAATCACTCCAACTCACGCAACTGAAATTTCACAAAGAAACACACTCACACCCGCACACACTCACAGACTCATTCGCACTCACACACTCACACACTGCTGCACTCACACATCTACACACACAGAGACACCAACACACATTCACAGAATGTCACAAACACACACACTCACACACTGCCACAAGCTCTCGCACACCTACTCACACACCAACACACACAGATTCACATGCACTCACACACACTCACACAATGTCACACACACACTCACACAATGTCACACACACACTCACACACCTACACACAGAAACACCCACATATTCAGACTGTCAGGCACACACATGCACACACACACAGTCACCCACTCATATACACATTCACTCACTCACTCCCACTCACACACCTTCACTCTCACAAACTCCCTAGCACACTCTCACACTTACACACAGACACACACACTCAGACAAAAATACACTCACACATAGACACACAAAATGTCACGCACACACCTAAACAAAACACACTCACACACACACAAACACAATGACACACTCATATACACACTCACACACTCATTCCCAATCACACCTACACTCTCACAAACTCACACACACACACAGACACATGAGCACTCACGCACAATGACACAGTGCCATAAACAGTCACACACCTACACACATGTAGACACACCCACAAACACACAGACACACAGACTCACACGCATTCACACACACAATCACCTGGTCACACACACTCACACACCTACTCACACAAACACTTACAGACACACACGCACTAACACTCACTCAAACACTGTCAAACACACACGCACACCTACACACACAAACAAACCAACACACAAACACAGGCTCACATGCAATCACACACACACTCACAAATAGTCACGCACTCTCACCTGCACTCACAGACACACTCACAGCCACTCACAGACAAAAACACTCACACACAATCACACACTCGTATTCACACTCACTCCCACTAACACACCTACACACAAACAAACGCATCATCAAACACACACACACTCACATACAGAAATCACACAGGCACTCAGACACTCCTACACTCACACACACTGTCACACACCCTCACAAACACACACAATCACACAGGGTTCGGCACAATCACACACCTACACACACAGACTCACACACACACATTCTCACACACAATCACACACACTCACACACAGTCACCCAATCGTATACACATTCACACACTCACTCCCACTCACACAACTACACACACACTCTCACAGAGTCACATGCACTCACACCCACACTAAAACCGTCAGACACACACACCTGCACACAAAGACGCTCAGACACTCACCCACAAACACAATCACACACAATAACACACTCGTACACACAGTCCCACTCTCACTCCCACTCACACTTACACACACACTTTCACACACACACATATAATAACCACAAAGGCACTCAAAAAGACACACCTACACTCAAACGCTCACACACACTCTCACACACCCACACAAAATCACGAAGACTGAGACACTGTTTCACACACTCACACACATACACACAGACACATTCACTCACATTCTCACACACAATCACAAAAACTCAGACACAATCACACACCCGTATACACACTCACACACACACAAACACTCACACAAGTACACTCTCACAAACACACTCACACATTCACACACCTACACACAGAAACACCCACATTCTCACACACAGTAGCACACACACAATTACGCACCTACACATAGACACAAACACATATAGGAACACACACATACTCACACACAATCACACACACTCACACACTATCGCACACTTATATACACACTCACACAATCACTCCAACTCACGCAACTGAAATTTCACAAAGAAACACACTCACACCCGCACACACTCACAGACTCATTCGCACTCACACACTCACACACTGCTGCACTCACACATCTACACACACAGAGACAACAACACACATTCACAGAATGTCACAAACACACACACTCACACACTGCCACAAGCTCTCGCACACCTACTCACACACCAACACACACAGATTCACATGCACTCACACACACTCACACAATGTCACACACACACTCACACTATGTCACACACACACTCACACACCTACACACAGAAACACCCACATATTCAGACTGTCAGGCACACACATGCACACACACACAGTCACCCACTCATATACACATTCACTCACTCACTCCCACTCACACACCTTCACTCTCACAAACACCCTAGCACACTCTCACACTTACACACAGACACACACACTCAGACAAAAATACACTCACACATAGACACACAAAATGTCACGCACACACCTAAACAAAACACACTCACACACACACAAACACAATGACACACTCATATACACACTCACACACTCATTCCCAATCACACCTACACTCTCACAAACTCACACACACACACAGACACATGAGCACTCACGCACAATGACACAGTGCCATAAACAGTCACACACCTACACACATGTAGACACACCCACAAACACACAGACACACAGACTCACACGCATTCACACACACAATCACCTGGTCACACACACTCACACACCTACTCACACAAACACTTACAGACACACACGCACTAACACTCACTCAAACACTGTCAAACACACACGCACACCTACACACACAAACAAACCAACACACAAACACAGGCTCACATGCAATCACACACACACTCACAAATAGTCACGCACTCTCACCTGCACTCACAGACACACTCACAGCCACTCACAGACAAAAACACTCACACACAATCACACACTCGTATTCACACTCACTCCCACTAACGCACCTACACACACACAAACAAACGCATCATCAAACACACACACACTCACATACAGAAATCACACAGGCACTCAGACACTCCTACACTCACACACACTGTCACACACCCTCACAAACACACACAATCACACAGGGTTCGGCACAATCACACACCTACACACACAGACTCACACACACACATTCTCACACACAATCACACACACTCACACACAGTCACCCAATCGTATACACATTCACACACTCACTCCCACTCACACAACTACACACACACTCTCACAGTCACATGCACTCACACCCACACTAAAACCGTCAGACACACACACCTGCACACAAAGACGCTCAGACACTCACCCACAAACACAATCACACACAATAACACACTCGTACACACAGTCCCACTCTCACTCCCACTCACACTTACACACACACTTTCACACACACACATATAATAACCACAAAGGCACTCAAAAAGACACACCTACACTCAAACGCTCACACACACTCTCACACACCCACACAAAATCACGAAGACTGAGACACTGTTTCACACACTCACACACATACACACAGACACATTCACTCACATTCTCACACACAATCACAAAAACTCAGACACAATCACACACCCGTATACACACTCACACACACACAAACACGCACACAACTACACTCTCACAAACACACTCACACATTCACACACCTACACACAGAAACAACCACATTCTCACACACAGTCGCACACACACAATTACGCACCTACACATAGACACAAACACATATAGGCACACACACATACTCACACACAATCACACACACTCACACACTATCGCACACTTATATACACACTCACACAATCACTCCAACTCACGCAACTGAAATTTCACAAAGAAACACACTCACACCCGCACACACTCACAGACTCATTCGCACTCACACACTCACACACTGCTGCACTCACACATCTACACACACAGAGACACCAACACACATTCACAGAATGTCACAAACACACACACTCACACACTGCCACAAGCTCTCGCACACCTACTCACACACCAACACACACAGATTCACATGCACTCACACACACTCACACAATGTCACACACACACTCACACAATGTCACACACACACTCACACACCTACACACAGAAACACCCACATATTCAGACTGTCAGGCACACACATGCACACACACACAGTCACCCACTCATATACACATTCACTCACTCACTCCCACTCACACACCTTCACTCTCACAAACACCCTAGCACACTCTCACACTTACACACAGACACACACACTCAGACAAAAATACACTCACACATAGACACACAAAATGTCACGCACACACCTAAACAAAACACACTCACACACACACAAACACAATGACACACTCATATACACACTCACACACTCATTCCCAATCACACCTACACTCTCACAAACTCACACACACACACAGACACATGAGCACTCACGCACAATGACACAGTGCCATAAACAGTCACACACCTACACACATGTAGACACACCCACAAACACACAGACACACAGACTCACACGCATTCACACACACAATCACCTGGTCACACACACTCACACACCTACTCACACAAACACTTACAGACACACACGCACTAACACTCACTCAAACACTGTCAAACACACACGCACACCTACACACACAAACAAACCAACACACAAACACAGGCTCACATGCAATCACACACACACTCACAAATAGTCACGCACTCTCACCTGCACTCACAGACACACTCACAGCCACTCACAGACAAAAACACTCACACACAATCACACACTCGTATTCACACTCACTCCCACTAACACACCTACACACACACAAACAAACGCATCATCAAACACACACACACTCACATACAGAAATCACACAGGCACTCAGACACTCCTACACTCACACACACTGTCACACACCCTCACAAACACACACAATCACACAGGGTTCGGCACAATCACACACCTACACACACAGACTCACACACACACATTCTCACACACAATCACACACACTCACACACAGTCACCCAATCGTATACACATTCACACACTCACTCCCACTCACACAACTACACACACACTCTCACAGAGTCACATGCACTCACACCCACACTAAAACCGTCAGACACACACACCTGCACACAAAGACGCTCAGACACTCACCCACAAACACAATCACACACAATAACACACTCGTACACACAGTCCCACTCTCACTCCCACTCACACTTACACACACACTTTCACACACACACATATAATAACCACAAAGGCACTCAAAAAGACACACCTACACTCAAACGCTCACACACACTCTCACACACCCACACAAAATCACGAAGACTGAGACACTGTTTCACACACTCACACACATACACACAGACACATTCACTCACATTCTCACACACAATCACAAAAACTCAGACACAATCACACACCCGTATACACACTCACACACACACAAACACGCACACAACTACACTCTCACAAACACACTCACACATTCACACACCTACACACAGAAACAACCACATTCTCACACACAGTCGCACACACACAATTACGCACCTACACATAGACACAAACACATATAGGCACACACACATACTCACACACAATCACACACACTCACACACTATCGCACACTTATATACACACTCACACAATCACTCCAACTCACGCAACTGAAATTTCACAAAGAAACACACTCACACCCGCACACACTCACAGACTCATTCGCACTCACACACTCACACACTGCTGCACTCACACATCTACACACACAGAGACAACAACACACATTCACAGAATGTCACAAACACACACACTCACACACTGCCACAAGCTCTCGCACACCTACTCACACACCAACACACACAGATTCACATGCACTCACACACACTCACACAATGTCACACACACACTCACACAATGTCACACACACACTCACACACCTACACACAGAAACACCCACATATTCAGACTGTCAGGCACACACATGCACACACACACAGTCACCCACTCATATACACATTCACTCACTCACTCCCACTCACACACCTTCACTCTCACAAACACCCTAGCACACTCTCACACTTACACACAGACACACACACTCAGACAAAAATACACTCACACATAGACACACAAAATGTCACGCACACACCTAAACAAAACACACTCACACACACACACAAACACAATGACACACTCATATACACACTCACACACTCATTCCCAATCACACCTACACTCTCACAAACTCACACACACACACAGACACATGAGCACTCACGCACAATGACACAGTGCCATAAACAGTCACACACCTACACACATGTAGACACACCCACAAACACACAGACACACAGACTCACACGCATTCACACACACAATCACCCGGTCACACACACTCACACACCTACTCACACAAACACTTACAGACACACATGCACTAACACACACTCAAACACTGTCAAACACACACGCACACCTACACACACAAACAAACCAACACACAAACACAGGCTCACATGCAATCACACACACACTCACAAATAGTCACGCACTCTCACCTGCACTCACAGACACACTCACAGCCACTCACAGACAAAAACACTCACACACAATCACACACTCGTATTCACACTCACTCCCACTAACACACCTACACACACACAAACAAACGCATCATCAAACACACACACACTCACATACAGAAATCACACAGGCACTCAGACACTCCTACACTCACACACACTGTCCCACACCCTCACAAACACACACAATCACACAGGGTTCGGCACAATCACACACCTACACACACAGACTCACACACACATTCTCACACACAATCACACACACTCACACACAGTCACCCAATCGTATACACATTCACACACTCACTCCCACTCACACAACTACACACACACTCTCACAGAATCACATGCACTCACACCCACACTAAAACCGTCAGACACACACACCTGCACACAAAGACGCTCAGACACTCACCCACAAACACAATCACACACAATAACACACTCGTACACACAGTCCCACTCTCACTCCCACTCACACTTACACACACACTTTCACACACACACATATAATAACCACAAAGGCACTCAAAAAGACACACCTACACTCAAACGCTCACACACACTCTCACACACCCACACAAAATCACGAAGACTGAGACACTGTTTCACACACTCACACACATACACACAGACACATTCACTCACATTCTCACACACAATCACAAAAACTCAGACACAATCACACACCCGTATACACACTCACACACACACAAACACGCACACAACTACACTCTCACAAACACACTCACACATTCACACACCTACACACAGAAACAACCACATTCTCACACACAATCGCACACACACAATTACGCACCTACACATAGACACAAACACATATATGCACACACACATACTCACACACAATCACACACACTCACACACTATCGCACACTTATATACACACTCACACAATCACTCCAACTCACGCAACTGAAATTTCACAAAGAAAACACTCACACCCGAACACAGTCACAGACTCATTCGCACTCACACACTCACACACTGCTGCACTCACACATCTACACACACAGAGACACCAACACACATTCACAGAATGTCACAAACACACACACTCACACACTGCCACAAGCTCTCGCACACCTACTCACACACCAACGCACACAGATTCACATGCACTCACACACACACTCACACAATGTCACACACACACTCATAAAATGTCACACTCACACTCACACACCTACACACAGAAACACCCACATATTCAGACTGTCAGGCACACACATGCACACACACACAGTCACCTACTCATATACACATTCACTCACTCACTCCCACTCACACCCCTGAACTCTCACAAACACCCTAGCACACTCTCACACTTACACACAGACACACACACTCAGACAAAAATACACTCACACATAGACACACAAAATGTCACGCACACACCTAAACAAAACACACTCACACACACACACAAACACAATGACACACTCATATACACACTCACACACTCATTCCCAATCACACCTACACTCTCACAAACTCACACACACACACAGACACATGAGCACTCACGCACAATGACACAGTGCCATAAACAGTCACACACCTACACACATGTAGACACACCCACAAACACACAGACACACAGACTCACACGCATTCACACACACAATCACCCGGTCACACACACTCACACACCTACTCACACAAACACTTACAGACACACACGCACTAACACTCACTCAAACACTGTCAAACACACACGCACACCTACACACACAAACAAACCAACACACAAACACAGGCTCACATGCAATCACACACACACTCACAAATAGTCACGCACTCTCACCTGCACTCACAGACACACTCACAGCCACTCACAGACAAAAACACTCACACACAATCACACACTCGTATTCACACTCACTCCCACTAACACACCTACACACACACAAACAAACGCATCATCAAACACACACACACTCACATACAGAAATCACACAGGCACTCAGACACTCCTACACTCACACACACTGTCACACACCCTCACAAACACACACAATCACACAGGGTTCGGCACAATCACACACCTACACACACAGACTCACACACACACATTCTCACACACAATCACACACACTCACACACAGTCACCCAATCGTATACACATTCACACACTCACTCCCACTCACACAACTACACACACACTCTCACAGAGTCACATGCACTCACACCCACACTAAAACCGTCAGACACACACACCTGCACACAAAGACGCTCAGACACTCACCCACAAACACAATCACACACAATAACACACTCGTACACACAGTCCCACTCTCACTCCCACTCACACTTACACACACACTTTCACACACACACATATAATAACCACAAAGGCACTCAAAAAGACACACCTACACTCAAACGCTCACACACACTCTCACACACCCACACAAAATCACGAAGACTGAGACACTGTTTCACACACTCACACACATACACACAGACACATTCACTCACATTCTCACACACAATCACAAAAACTCAGACACAATCACACACCCGTATACACACTCACACACACACAAACACGCACACAACTACACTCTCACAAACACACTCACACATTCACACACCTACACACAGAAACAACCACATTCTCACACACAGTCGCACACACACAATTACGCACCTACACATAGACACAAACACATATAGGCACACACACATACTCACACACAATCACACACACTCACACACTATCGCACACTTATATACACACTCACACAATCACTCCAACTCACGCAACTGAAATTTCACAAAGAAACACACTCACACCCGCACACACTCACAGACTCATTCGCACTCACACACTCACACACTGCTGCACTCACACATCTACACACACAGAGACAACAACACACATTCACAGAATGTCACAAACACACACACTCACACACTGCCACAAGCTCTCGCACACCTACTCACACACCAACACACACAGATTCACATGCACTCACACACACTCACACAATGTCACACACACACTCACACAATGTCACACACACACTCACACACCTACACACAGAAACACCCACATATTCAGACTGTCAGGCACACACATGCACACACACACAGTCACCCACTCATATACACATTCACTCACTCACTCCCACTCACACACCTTCACTCTCACAAACACCCTAGCACACTCTCACACTTACACACAGACACACACACTCAGACAAAAATACACTCACACATAGACACACAAAATGTCACGCACACACCTAAACAAAACACACTCACACACACACACAAACACAATGACACACTCATATACACACTCACACACTCATTCCCAATCACACCTACACTCTCACAAACTCACACACACACACAGACACATGAGCACTCACGCACAATGACACAGTGCCATAAACAGTCACACACCTACACACATGTAGACACACCCACAAACACACAGACACACAGACTCACACGCATTCACACACACAATCACCCGGTCACACACACTCACACACCTACTCACACAAACACTTACAGACACACATGCACTAACACACACTCAAACACTGTCAAACACACACGCACACCTACACACACAAACAAACCAACACACAAACACAGGCTCACATGCAATCACACACACACTCACAAATAGTCACGCACTCTCACCTGCACTCACAGACACACTCACAGCCACTCACAGACAAAAACACTCACACACAATCACACACTCGTATTCACACTCACTCCCACTAACACACCTACACACACACAAACAAACGCATCATCAAACACACACACACTCACATACAGAAATCACACAGGCACTCAGACACTCCTACACTCACACACACTGTCACACACCCTCACAAACACACACAATCACACAGGGTTCGGCACAATCACACACCTACACACACAGACTCACACACACACATTCTCACACACAATCACACACACTCACACACAGTCACCCAATCGTATACACATTCACACACTCACTCCCACTCACACAACTACACACACACTCTCACAGAGTCACATGCACTCACACCCACACTAAAACCGTCAGACACACACACCTGCACACAAAGACGCTCAGACACTCACCCACAAACACAATCACACACAATAACACACTCGTACACACAGTCCCACTCTCACTCCCACTCACACTTACACACACACTTTCACACACACACATATAATAACCACAAAGGCACTCAAAAAGACACACCTACACTCAAACGCTCACACACACTCTCACACACCCACACAAAATCACGAAGACTGAGACACTGTTTCACACACTCACACACATACACACAGACACATTCACTCACATTCTCACACACAATCACAAAAACTCAGACACAATCACAAACCCGTATACTCACTCACACACACACAAACACGCACACAACTACACTCTCACAAACACACTCACACATTCACACACCTACACACAGAAACAACCACATTCTCACACACAGTCGCACACACACAATTACGCACATACACATAGACACAAACACATATAGGCACACACACATACTCACACACAATCACACACACTCACACACTATCGCACACTTATATACACACTCACACAATCACTCCAACTCACGCAACTGAAATTTCACAAAGAAACACACTCACACCCGCACACACTCACAGACTCATTCGCACTCACACACTCACACACTGCTGCACTCACACATTACACACACAGAGACACCAACACACATTCACAGAATGTCACAATCACACACACTCACACACTGCCACAATCGCTCGCACACCTACTCACACACCAACTCACACAGATTCACATGCACTCACACACACACTCACACAATGTCACACACACACTCACACACCTACACACAGAAACACCCACATATTCAGACTGTCTGGCACACACATGCACACACACACAGTCACACACTCATATACACATTCACTCACTCACTCCCACTCTCACACCTGCACTCTCACAAACACCCTAACACACTCTCACCCTTACTCACAGACACACACACACTCAGACAGAAATGCACTCCCACATAGACTCACACAATGTCACACACACACCTAAACAAAAACACACTCACACACACACTCAAACACAATGACACACTCATATACACACTCACACACACATTCCTAATCACACCTACACTCTCACAAACTCACACACACACACACAGACACATGAGCACTCACGCACATTGACACAGTGCTATAAACAGTCACACACCTACACACATGTAGACACACCCACAAACACACAGACACACAGACTCACACGCATTCAAACACACAATCACCCGGTCACACACACTCACACACCTACTCACACAAACACTTACAGACACACACGCACTAACACTGAAACACTGTCAAACACACTCGCACACCTACACACACAAACCAACACACAAACACAGGCTCACATGCAATCACACACACACTCACAAATAGTCAAACACACTAAACTGCACACAAAGACACACTCACACCCACTCACAGACAAAAACACTCACACGCAATCACACACTCGTATACACACTCACTCCCACTAACACACCTACACACACACAAACAAACGCATCATCAAACACACACTCACATACAGAAATCACACAGGCACTCAGACACTCCTACACACACACACACTGTCACACACACTCACAAACACACACACTCACACAGGGTTCGGCACAATCACACACCTACACACACAGACTCACTCACACACATTCTCACACACAATCACACACACTCACACACAGTCACCCAATCGTATACACATTCACACACTCACTCCCACTCACACATCTACACACACACACTCTCACAAAGTCACATGCACTCACACCCACACTAAAACGGTCAGACACACACACCTGCACACAAAGACGCTCAGACACTCACCCACAAACACAATCACACTCAATAACACACTCGTACACACAGTCCCACTCTCACTCCCACTCCCACTTACACACACACTTTCACACACACACACATATAATAACCACAAAGGCACTCAAAAAGACACACCTACACTCAAACGCTCACACACACTCTCACACACCCACACAAAATCACGAAGACTGAGACACTGTTTCACACACTCACACACATACACACAGACACATTCACTCACATTCTCACACACAATCACAAAAACTCAGACACAATCACACACCCGTATACACACTCACACACACACAAACACGCACACAACTACACTCTCACAAACACACTCACACATTCACACACCTACACACAGAAACAACCACATTCTCACACACAATAGCACACACACAATTACGCACCTACACATAGACACAAACACATATAGGCACACACACATACTCACACACAATCACACACACTCACACACTATCGCACACTTATATACACACTCACACAATCACTCCAACTCACGCAACTGAAATTTCACAAAGAAACACACTCACACCCGCACACACTCACAGACTCATTCGCACTCACACACTCACACACTGCTGCACTCACACATTACACACACAGAGACACCAACACACATTCACAGAATGTCACAAACACACACACTCACACACTGCCACAAGCTCTCGCACAACTACTCACTCACAGACGCGCACAGATTAACATGCACTCACACACACACTCACACAATGTCACACACACACTCATACAATGTCACACACACACTCACACACCTACACACAGAAACACCCACATATTCAGACTGTCAGGCACACACATGCACACACACACAGTCACCTACTCATATACACATTCACTCACTCACTCCCACTCACACACCTTCACTCTCACAAACACCCTAGCACACTCTCACACTTACACACAGACACACACACTCAGACAAAAATACACTCACACATAGACACACAAAATGTCACGCACACACCTAAGCAAAACACACTCACACACACACACAAACACAATGACACACTCATATACACACTCACACACTCATTCCCAATCACACCTACACTCTCACAAACTCACACACACACACAGACACATGAGCACTCACGCACAATGACACAGTGCCATAAACAGTCACACACCTACACACATGTAGACACACCCACAAACACACAGACACACAGACTCACACGCATTCACACACACAATCACCCGGTCACACACACTCACACACCTACTCACACAAACACTTACAGACACACATGCACTAACACTCACTCAAACACTGTCAAACACACACGCACACCTTCACACACAAACAAACCAACGCACAAACACAGGCTCACATGCAATCACACACACACTCACAAATAGTCACGCACTCTCACCTGCACTCACAGACACACTCACAGCCACTCACAGACAAAAACACTCACACACAATCACACACTCGTATTCACACTCACTCCCACTAACACACCTACACACACACAAACAAACGCATCATCAAACACACACACACTCACATACAGAAATCACACAGGCACTCAGACACTCCTACACTCACACACACTGTCACACACCCTCACAAACACACACAATCACACAGGGTTCGGCACAATCACACACCTACACACACAGACTCACACACACACATTCTCACACACAATCACACACACTCACACACAGTCACCCAATCGTATACACATTCACACACTCACTCCCACTCACACAACTACACACACACTCTCACAGAGTCACATGCACTCACACCCACACTAAAACCGTCAGACACACACACCTGCACACAAAGACGCTCAGACACTCACCCACAAACACAATCACACACAATAACACACTCGTACACACAGTCCCACTCTCACTCCCACTCACACTTACACACACACTTTCACACACACACATATAATAACCACAAAGGCACTCAAAAAGACACACCTACACTCAAACGCTCACACACACTCTCACACACCCACACAAAATCACGAAGACTGAGACACTGTTTCACACACTCACACACATACACACAGACACATTCACTCACATTCTCACACACAATCACAAAAACTCAGACACAATCACACACCCGTATACACACTCACACACACACAAACACGCACACAACTACACTCTCACAAACACACTCACACATTCACACACCTACACACAGAAACAACCACATTCTCACACACAATAGCACACACACAATTACGCACCTACACATAGACACAAACACATATAGGCACACACACATACTCACACACAATCACACACACTATCGCACACTTATATACACACTCACACAATCACTCCAACTCACGCAACTGAAATTTCACAAAGAAACACACTCACACCCGCACACACTCACAGACTCATTCGCACTCACACACTCACACACTGCTGCACTCACACATCTACACACACAGAGACACCAACACACATTCACAGAATGTCACAAACACACACACTCACACACTGCCACAAGCTCTCGCACACCTACTCACACACCAACACACACAGATTCACATGCACTCACACACACTCACACAATGTCACACACACACTCACACAATGTCACACACACACTCACACACCTACACACAGAAACACACACATATTCAGACTGTCAGGCACACACATGCACACACACACAGTCACCCACTCATATACACATTCACTCACTCACTCCCACTCACACACCTTCACTCTCACAAACACCCTAGCACACTCTCACACTTACACACAGACACACACACTCAGACAAAAATACACTCACACATAGACACACAAAATGTCACGCACACACCTAAACAAAACACACTCACACACACACACAAACACAATGACACACTCATATACACACTCACACACTCATTCCCAATCACACCTACACTCTCACAAACTCACACACACACACAGACACATGAGCACTCACGCACAATGACACAGTGCCATAAACAGTCACACACCTACACACATGTAGACACACCCACAAACACACAGACACACAGACTCACACGCATTCACACACACAATCACCCGGTCACACACACTCACACACCTACTCACACAAACACTTACAGACACACACGCACTAACACTCACTCAAACACTGTCAAACACACACGCACACCTACACACACAAACAAACCAACACACAAACACAGGCTCACATGCAATCACACACACACTCACAAATAGTCACGCACTCTCACCTGCACTCACAGACACACTCACAGCCACTCACAGACAAAAACACTCACACACAATCACACACTCGTATTCACACTCACTCCCACTAACACACCTACACACACACAAACAAACGCATCATCAAACACACACACACTCACATACAGAAATCACACAGGCACTCAGACACTCCTACACTCACACACACTGTCACACACCCTCACAAACACACACAATCACACAGGGTTCGGCACAATCACACACCTACACACACAGACTCACACACACACATTCTCACACACAATCACACACACTCACACACAGTCACCCAATCGTATACACATTCACACACTCACTCCCACTCACACAACTACACACACACTCTCACAGAGTCACATGCACTCACACCCACACTAAAACCGTCAGACACACACACCTGCACACAAAGACGCTCAGACACTCACCCACAAACACAATCACACACAATAACACACTCGTACACACAGTCCCACTCTCACTCCCACTCACACTTACACACACACTTTCACACACACACATATAATAACCACAAAGGCACTCAAAAAGACACACCTACACTCAAACGCTCACACACACTCTCACACACCCACACAAAATCACGAAGACTGAGACACTGTTTCACACACTCACACACATACACACAGACACATTCACTCACATTCTCACACACAATCACAAAAACTCAGACACAATCACACACCCGTATACACACTCACACACACACAAACACGCACACAACTACACTCTCACAAACACACTCACACATTCACACACCTACACACAGAAACAACCACATTCTCACACACAATCGCACACACACAATTACGCACCTACACATAGACACAAACACATATAGGCACACACACAATCACACACACTCACACACTATCGCACACTTATATACACACTCACACAATCTCTCCAACTCACGCAACTGAAATTTCACAAAGAAACACACTCACACCCGCACACACTCACAGACTCATTCGCACTCACACACTCACACACTGCTGCACTCACACATTACACACACAGAGACACCAACACACATTCACAGAATGTCACAAACACACACACTCACACACTGCCACAAGCTCTCGCACACCTACTCACACACCAACGCACACAGATTCACATGCACTCACACACACACTCACACAATGTCACACACACACTCATACAATGTCACACACACTCACACACCTACACACAGAAACACCCACATATTCAGACTGTCAGGCACACACATGCACACACACACAGTCACCTACTCATATACACATTCACTCACTCACTCCCACTCACACACCTTCACTCTCACAAACACCCTAGCACACTCTCACACGTACACACAGACACACACACTCAGACAAAAACACACTCACACATAGACACACAAAATGTCACGCACACACCTAAACAAAACACACTCACACACACACACAAACACAATGACACACTCATATACACACTCACACACTCATTCCCAATCACACCTACACTCTCACAAACTCACACACACACACAGACAGATGAGCACTCACGCACAATGACACAGTGCCATAAACAGTCACACACCTACACACATGTAGACACACCCACAAACACACAGACACACAGACTCACACGCATTCACACACACAATCACCCGGTCACACACACTCACACACCTACTCACACAAACACATACAGACACACACGCACTAACACACACTCAAACACTGTCAAACACACACGCACACCTACACACACAAACAAACCAACACACAAACACAGGCTCACATGCAATCACACACACACTCACAAATAGTCACGCACTCTCACCTGCACTCACAGACACACTCACAGCCACTCACAGACAAAAACACTCACACACAATCACACACTCGTATTCACACTCACTCCCACTAACACACCTACACACACACAAACAAACGCATCATCAAACACACACACACTCACATACAGAAATCACACAGGCACTCAGACACTCCTACACTCACACACACTGTCACACACCCTCACAAACACACACAATCACACAGGGTTCGGCACAATCACACACCTACACACACAGACTCACACACACACATTCTCACACACAATCACACACACTCACACACAGTCACCCAATCGTATACACATTCACACACTCACTCCCACTCACACAACTACACACACTCTCACAGAGTCACATGCACTCACACCCACACTAAAACCGTCAGACACACACACCTGCACACAAAGACGCTCAGACACTCACCCACAAACACAATCACACACAATAACACACTCGTACACACAGTCCCACTCTCACTCCCACTCACACTTACACACACACTTTCACTCACACACATATAATAACCACAAAGGCACTCAAAAAGACACACCTACACTCAAACGCTCACACACACTCTCACACACCCACACAAAATCACGAAGACTGAGACACTGTTTCACACACTCACACACATACACACAGACACATTCACTCACATTCTCACACACAATCACAAAAACTCAGACACAATCACACACCCGTATACACACTCACACACACACAAACACTCACACAACTACACTCTCACAAACACACTCACACATTCACACACCTACACACAGAAACAACCACATTCTCACACACAGTAGCACACACACAATTACGCACCTACACATAGACACAAACACATATAGGCACACACACACACTCACACACACTCACACACACTCACACACTATCGCACACTTATATACTCACTCACACAATCACTCCAACTCACGCAACTGAAATTTCACAAAGAAACACACTCACACCCGCACACACTCACAGACTCATTCGCACTCACACACTCACACACTGCTGCACTCACACATCTACACACACAGAGACACCAACACACATTCACAGAATGTCACAAACACACACACTCACACACTGCCACAAGCTCTCGCACACCTACTCACACACCAACACACACAGATTCACATGCACTCACACACACTCACACAATGTCACACACACACTCACACAATGTCACACACACACTCACACACCTACACACAGAAACACACACATATTCAGACTGTCAGGCACACACATGCACACACACACAGTCACCCACTCATATACACATTCACTCACTCACTCCCACTCACACACCTTCACTCTCACAAACACCCTAGCACACTCTCACACTTACACACAGACACACACACTCAGACAAAAATACACTCACACATAGACACACAAAATGTCACGCACACACCTAAACAAAACACACTCACACACACACACAAACACAATGACACACTCATATACACACTCACACACTCATTCCCAATCACACCTACACTCTCACAAACTCACACACACACACAGACACATGAGCACTCACGCACAATGACACAGTGCCATAAACAGTCACACACCTACACACATGTAGACACACCCACAAACACACAGACACACAGACTCACACGCATTCACACACACAATCACCCGGTCACACACACTCACACACCTACTCACACAAACACTTACAGACACACATGCACTAACACTCACTCAAACACTGTCAAACACACACGCACACCTACACACACAAACAAACCAACGCACAAACACAGGCTCACATGCAATCACACACACACTCACAAATAGTCACGCACTCTCACCTGCACTCACAGACACACTCACAGCCACTCACAGACAAAAACACTCACACACAATCACACACTCGTATACACACTCACTCCCACTAACACACCTACACACACACACAAACAAACGCATCATCAAACACACACACACTCACATACAGAAATCACACAGGCACTCAGACACTCCTACACTCACACACACTGTCACACACCCTCACAAACACACACAATCACACAGGGTTCGGCACAATCACACACCTACACACACAGACTCACACACACACATTCTCACACACAATCACACACACTCACACACAGTCACCCAATCGTATACACATTCACACACTCACTCCCACTCACACAACTACACACACACTCTCACAGAGTCACATGCACTCACACCCACACTAAAACCGTCAGACACACACACCTGCACACAAAGACGCTCAGACACTCACCCACAAACACAATCACACACAATAACACACTCGTACACACAGTCCCACTCTCACTCCCACTCACACTTACACACACACTTTCACACACACACATATAATAACCACAAAGGCACTCAAAAAGACACACCTACACTCAAACGCTCACACACACTCTCACACACCCACACAAAATCACGAAGACTGAGACACTGTTTCACACACTCACACACATACACACAGACACATTCACTCACATTCTCACACACAATCACAAAAACTCAGACACAATCACACACCCGTATACACACTCACACACACACAAACACGCACACAACTACACTCTCACAAACACACTCACACATTCACACACCTACACACAGAAACAACCACATTCTCACACACAATAGCACACACACAATTACGCACCTACACATAGACACAAACACATATAGGCACACACACATACTCACACACAATCACACACACTATCGCACACTTATATACACACTCACACAATCACTCCAACTCACGCAACTGAAATTTCACAAAGAAACACACTCACACCCGCACACACTCACAGACTCATTCGCACTCACACACTCACACACTGCTGCACTCACACATCTACACACACAGAGACACCAACACACATTCACAGAATGTCACAAACACACACACTCACACACTGCCACAAGCTCTCGCACACCTACTCACACACCAACACACACAGATTCACATGCACTCACACACACTCACACAATGTCACACACACACTCACACAATGTCACACACACACTCACACACCTACACACAGAAACACACACATATTCAGACTGTCAGGCACACACATGCACACACACACAGTCACCCACTCATATACACATTCACTCACTCACTCCCACTCACACACCTTCACTCTCACAAACACCCTAGCACACTCTCACACTTACACACAGACACACACACTCAGACAAAAATACACTCACACATAGACACACAAAATGTCACGCACACACCTAAACAAAACACACTCACACACACACACAAACACAATGACACACTCATATACACACTCACACACTCATTCCCAATCACACCTACACTCTCACAAACTCACACACACACACAGACACATGAGCACTCACGCACAATGACACAGTGCCATAAACAGTCACACACCTACACACATGTAGACACACCCACAAACACACAGACACACAGACTCACACGCATTCACACACACAATCACCCGGTCACACACACTCACACACCTACTCACACAAACACTTACAGACACACATGCACTAACACACACTCAAACACTGTCAAACACACACGCACACCTACACACACAAACAAACCAACACACAAACACAGGCTCACATGCAATCACACACACACTCACAAATAGTCACGCACTCTCACCTGCACTCACAGACACACTCACAGCCACTCACAGACAAAAACACTCACACACAATCACACACTCGTATTCACACTCACTCCCACTAACACACCTACACACACACAAACAAACGCATCATCAAACACACACACACTCACATACAGAAATCACACAGGCACTCAGACACTCCTACACTCACACACACTGTCACACACCCTCACAAACACACACAATCACACAGGGTTCGGCACAATCACACACCTACACACACAGACTCACACACACACATTCTCACACACAATCACACACACTCACACACAGTCACCCAATCGTATACACATTCACACACTCACTCCCACTCACACAACTACACACACACTCTCACAGAGTCACATGCACTCACACCCACACTAAAACCGTCAGACACACACACCTGCACACAAAGACGCTCAGACACTCACCCACAAACACAATCACACACAATAACACACTCGTACACACAGTCCCACTCTCACTCCCACTCACACTTACACACACACTTTCACACACACACATATAATAACCACAAAGGCACTCAAAAAGACACACCTACACTCAAACGCTCACACACACTCTCACACACCCACACAAAATCACGAAGACTGAGACACTGTTTCACACACTCACACACATACACACAGACACATTCACTCACATTCTCACACACAATCACAAAAACTCAGACACAATCACACACCCGTATACACACTCACACACACACAAACACGCACACAACTACACTCTCACAAACACACTCACACATTCACACACCTACACACAGAAACAACCACATTCTCACACACAATCGCACACACACAATTACGCACCTACACATAGACACAAACACATATAGGCACACACACAATCACACACACTCACACACTATCGCACACTTATATACACACTCACACAATCACTCCAACTCACGCAACTGAAATTTCACAAAGAAACACACTCACACCCGCACACACTCACAGACTCATTCGCACTCACACACTCACACACTGCTGCACTCACACATTACACACACAGAGACACCAACACACATTCACAGAATGTCACAAACACACACACTCACACACTGCCACAAGCTCTCGCACACCTACTCACACACCAACGCACACAGATTCACATGCACTCACACACACACTCACACAATGTCACACACACACTCATACAATGTCACACACACACTCACACACCTACACACAGAAACACCCACATATTCAGACTGTCAGGCACACACATGCACACACACACAGTCACCTACTCATATACACATTCACTCACTCACTCCCACTCACACACCTTCACTCTCACAAACACCCTAGCACACTCTCACACTTACACACAGACACACACACTCAGACAAAAACACACTCACACATAGACACACAAAATGTCACACACACACCTAAACAAAACACACTCACACACACACACAAACACAATGACACACTCATATACACACTCACACACTCATTCCCAATCACACCTACACTCTCACAAACTCACACACACACACAGACAGATGAGCACTCACGCACAATGACACAGTGCCATAAACAGTCACACACCTACACACATGTAGACACACCCACAAACACACAGACACACAGACTCACACGCATTCACACACACAATCACCCGGTCACACACACTCACACACCTACTCACACAAACACTTACAGACACACACGCACTAACACACACTCAAACACTGTCAAACACACACGCACACCTACACACACAAACAAACCAACACACAAACACAGGCTCACATGCAATCACACACACACTCACAAATAGTCACGCACTCTCACCTGCACTCACAGACACACTCACAGCCACTCACAGACAAAAACACTCACACACAATCACACACTCGTATTCACACTCACTCCCACTAACACACCTACACACACACAAACAAACGCATCATCAAACACACACACACTCACATACAGAAATCACACAGGCACTCAGACACTCCTACACTCACACACACTGTCACACACCCTCACAAACACACACAATCACACAGGGTTCGGCACAATCACACACCTACACACACAGACTCACACACACACATTCTCACACACAATCACACACACTCACACACAGTCACCCAATCGTATACACATTCACACACTCACTCCCACTCACACAACTACACACACTCTCACAGAGTCACATGCACTCACACCCACACTAAAACCGTCAGACACACACACCTGCACACAAAGACGCTCAGACACTCACCCACAAACACAATCACACACAATAACACACTCGTACACACAGTCCCACTCTCACTCCCACTCACACTTACACACACACTTTCACTCACACACATATAATAACCACAAAGGCACTCAAAAAGACACACCTACACTCAAACGCTCACACACACTCTCACACACCCACACAAAATCACGAAGACTGAGACACTGTTTCACACACTCACACACATACACACAGACACATTCACTCACATTCTCACACACAATCACAAAAACTCAGACACAATCACACACCCGTATACACACTCACACACACACAAACACTCACACAACTACACTCTCACAAACACACTCACACATTCACACACCTACACACAGAAACAACCACATTCTCACACACAGTAGCACACACACAATTACGCACCTACACATAGACACAAACACATATAGGCACACACACATACTCACACACACTCACACACACTCACACACTATCGCACACTTATATACACACTCACACAATCACTCCAACTCACGCAACTGAAATTTCACAAAGAAACACACTCACACCCGCACACACTCACAGACTCATTCGCACTCACACACTCACACACTGCTGCACTCACACATCTACACACACAGAGACACCAACACACATTCACAGAATGTCACAAACACACACACTCACACACTGCCACAAGCTCTCGCACACCTACTCACACACCAACACACACAGATTCACATGCACTCACACACACTCACACAATGTCACACACACACTCACACAATGTCACACACACACTCACACACCTACACACAGAAACACCCACATATTCAGACTGTCAGGCACACACATGCACACACACACAGTCACCCACTCATATACACATTCACTCACTCACTCCCACTCACACACCTTCACTCTCACAAACACCCTAGCACACTCTCACACTTACACACAGACACACACACTCAGACAAAAATACACTCACACATAGACACACAAAATGTCACGCACACACCTAAACAAAACACACTCACACACACACACAAACACAATGACACACTCATATACACACTCACACACTCATTCCCAATCACACCTACACTCTCACAAACTCACACACACACAGACACATGAGCACTCACGCACAATGACACAGTGCCATAAACAGTCACACACCTACACACATGTAGACACACCCACAAACACACAGACACACAGACTCACACGCATTCACACACACAATCACCCGGTCACACACACTCACACACCTACTCACACAAACACTTACAGACACACATGCACTAACACTCACTCAAACACTGTCAAACACACACGCACACCTACACACACAAACAAACCAACGCACAAACACAGGCTCACATGCAATCACACACACACTCACAAATAGTCACGCACTCTCACCTGCACTCACAGACACACTCACAGCCACTCACAGACAAAAACACTCACACACAATCACACACTCGTATTCACACTCACTCCCACTAACACACCTACACACACACAAACAAACGCATCATCAAACACACACACACTCACATACAGAAATCACACAGGCACTCAGACACTCCTACACTCACACACACTGTCACACACCCTCACAAACACACACAATCACACAGGGTTCGGCACAATCACACACCTACACACACAGACTCACACACACACATTCTCACACACAATCACACACACTCACACACAGTCACCCAATCGTATACACATTCACACACTCACTCCCACTCACACAACTACACACACACTCTCACAGAGTCACATGCACTCACACCCACACTAAAACCGTCAGACACACACACCTGCACACAAAGACGCTCAGACACTCACCCACAAACACAATCACACACAATAACACACTCGTACACACAGTCCCACTCTCACTCCCACTCACACTTACACACACACTTTCACACACACACATATAATAACCACAAAGGCACTCAAAAAGACACACCTACACTCAAACGCTCACACACACTCTCACACACCCACACAAAATCACGAAGACTGAGACACTGTTTCACACACTCACACACATACACACAGACACATTCACTCACATTCTCACACACAATCACAAAAACTCAGACACAATCACACACCCGTATACACACTCACACACACACAAACACGCACACAACTACACTCTCACAAACACACTCACACATTCACACACCTACACACAGAAACAACCACATTCTCACACACAATCGCACACACACAATTACGCACCTACACATAGACACAAACACATATAGGCACACACACATACTCACACACAATCACACACACTCACACACTATCGCACACTTATATACACACTCACACAATCTCTCCAACTCACGCAACTGAAATTTCACAAAGAAACACACTCACACCCGCACACACTCACAGACTCATTCGCACTCACACACTCACACACTGCTGCACTCACACATTACACACACAGAGACACCAACACACATTCACAGAATGTCACAAACACACACACTCACACACTGCCACAAGCTCTCGCACACCTACTCACACACCAACGCACACAGATTCACATGCACTCACACACACTCACACAATGTCACACACACACTCATACAATGTCACACACACACTCACACACCTACACACAGAAACACCCACATATTCAGACTGTCAGGCACACACATGCACACACACACAGTCACCTACTCATATACACATTCACTCACTCACTCCCACTCACACACCTTCACTCTCACAAACACCCTAGCACACTCTCACACTTACACACAGACACACACACTCAGACAAAAACACACTCACACATAGACACACAAAATGTCACGCACACACCTAAACAAAACACACTCACACACACACACAAACACAATGACACACTCATATACACACTCACACACTCATTCCCAATCACACCTACACTCTCACAAACTCACACACACACACAGACACATGAGCACTCACGCACAATGACACAGTGCCATAAACAGTCACACACCTACACACATGTAGACACACCCACAAACACACAGACACACAGACTCACACGCATTCACACACACAATCACCCGGTCACACACACTCACACACCTACTCACACAAACACTTACAGACACACATGCACTAACACTCACTCAAACACTGTCAAACACACACGCACACCTACACACACAAACAAACCAACACACAAACACAGGCTCACATGCAATCACACACACACTCACAAATAGTCACGCACTCTCACCTGCACTCACAGACACACTCACAGCCACTCACAGACAAAAACACTCACACACAATCACACACTCGTATTCACACTCACTCCCACTAACACACCTACACACACACAAACAAACGCATCATCAAACACACACACACTCACATACAGAAATCACACAGGCACTCAGACACTCCTACACTCACACACACTGTCACACACCCTCACAAACACACACAATCACACAGGGTTCGGCACAATCACACACCTACACACACAGACTCACACACACACATTCTCACACACAATCACACACACTCACACACAGTCACCCAATCGTATACACATTCACACACTCACTCCCACTCACACAACTACACACACACTCTCACAGAGTCACATGCACTCACACCCACACTAAAACCGTCAGACACACACACCTGCACACAAAGACGCTCAGACACTCACCCACAAACACAATCACACACAATAACACACTCGTACACACAGTCCCACTCTCACTCCCACTCACACTTACACACACACTTTCACACACACACATATAATAACCACAAAGGCACTCAAAAAGACACACCTACACTCAAACGCTCACACACACTCTCACACACCCACACAAAATCACGAAGACTGAGACACTGTTTCACACACTCACACACATACACACAGACACATTCACTCACATTCTCACACACAATCACAAAAACTCAGACACAATCACACACCCGTATACACACTCACACACACACAAACACGCACACAACTACACTCTCACAAACACACTCACACATTCACACACCTACACACAGAAACAACCACATTCTCACACACAATCGCACACACACAATTACGCACCTACACATAGACACAAACACATATAGGCACACACACATACTCACACACAATCACACACACTCACACACTATCGCACACTTATATACACACTCACACAATCTCTCCAAATCACGCAACTGAAATTTCACAAAGAAACACACTCACACCCGCACACACTCACAGACTCATTCGCACTCACACACTCACACACTGCTGCACTCACACATTACACACACAGAGACACCAACACACATTCACAGAATGTCACAAACACACACACTCACACACTGCCACAAGCTCTCGCACACCTACTCACACACCAACGCACACAGATTCACATGCACTCACACACACACTCACACAATGTCACACACACACTCATACAATGTCACACACACACTCACACACCTACACACAGAAACACCCACATATTCAGACTGTCAGGCACACACATGCACACACACACAGTCACCTACTCATATACACATTCACTCACTCACTCCCACTCACACACCTTCACTCTCACAAACACCCTAGCACACTCTCACACTTACACACAGACACACACACTCAGACAAAAACACACTCACACATAGACACACAAAATGTCACGCACACACCTAAGCAAAACACACTCACACACACACACAAACACAATGACACACTCATATACACACTCACACACTCATTCCCAATCACACCTACACTCTCACAAACTCACACACACACACAGACACATGAGCACTCACGCACAATGACACAGTGCCATAAACAGTCACACACCTACACACATGTAGACACACCCACAAACACACAGACACACAGACTCACACGCATTCACACACACAATCACCCGGTCACACACACTCACACACCTACTCACACAAACACTTACAGACACACACGCACTAACACTCACTCAAACACTGTCAAACACACACGCACACCTACACACACAAACAAACCAACACACAAACACAGGCTCACATGCAATCACACACACACTCACAAATAGTCACGCACTCTCACCTGCACTCACAGACACACTCACAGCCACTCACAGACAAAAACACTCACACACAATCACACACTCGTATTCACACTCACTCCCACTAACACACCTACACACACACAAACAAACGCATCATCAAACACACACACTCACATACAGAAATCACACAGGCACTCAGACACTCCTACACTCACACACACTGTCACACACCCTCACAAACACACACAATCACACAGGGTTCGGCACAATCACACACCTACACACACAGACTCACTCACACACATTCTCACACACAATCACACACACTCACACACAGTCACCCAATCGTATACACATTCACACACTCACTCCCACTCACACAACTACACACACACTCTCACAGAGTCACATGCACTCACACCCACACTAAAACCGTCAGACACACACACCTGCACACAAAGACGCTCAGACACTCACCCACAAACACAATCACACACAATAACACACTCGTACACACAGTCCCACTCTCACTCCCACTCACACTTACACACACACTTTCACACACACACATATAATAACCACAAAGGCACTCAAAAAGACACACCTACACTCAAACGCTCACACACACTCTCACACACCGACACAAAATCACGAAGACTGAGACACTGTTTCACACACTCACACACATACACACAGACACATTCACTCACATTCTCACACACAATCACAAAAACTCAGACACAATCACACACCCGTATACACACTCACACACACACAAACACGCACACAACTACACTCTCACAAACACACTCACACATTCACACACCTACACACAGAAACAACCACATTCTCACACACAATTACGCACCTACACATAGACACAAACACATATAGGCACACACACATACTCACACACAATCACACACACTCACACACTATCGCACACTTATATACACACTCACACAATCACTCCAACTCACGCAACTGAAATTTCACAAAGAAACACACTCACACCCGCACACACTCACAGACTCATTCGCACTCACACACTCACACACTGCTGCACTCACACATTACACACACAGAGACACCAACACACATTCACAGAATGTCACAAACACACACACTCACACACTGCCACAAGCTCTCGCACACCTGCTCACACACCAACGCACACAGATTCACATGCACTCACACACACACTCACACAATGTCACACACACACTCATACAATGTCACACACACACTCACACTCCTACACACAGAAACACCCACATATTCAGACTGTCAGGCACACACATGCACACACACACAGTCACCTACTCATATACACATTCACTCACTCACTCCCACTCACACACCTTCACTCTCACAAACACCCTAGCACACTCTCACACTTACACACAGACACACACACTCAGACAAAAATACACTCACACATAGACACACAAAATGTCACGCACACACCTAAGCAAAACACACTCACACACACACACAAACACAATGACACACTCATATACACACTCACACACTCATTCCCAATCACACCTACACTCTCACAAACTCACACACACACACAGACACATGAGCACTCACGCACAATGACACAGTGCCATAAACAGTCACACACCTACACACATGTAGACACACCCACAAACACACAGACACACAGACTCACACGCATTCACACACACAATCACCCGGTCACACACACTCACACACCTACTCACACAAACACTTACAGACGCACACGCACTAACACTCACTCAAACACTGTCAAACACACACGCACACCTACACACACAAACAAACCAACACACAAACACAGGCTCACATGCAATCACACACACACTCACAAATAGTCACGCACTCTCACCTGCACTCACAGACACACTCACAGCCACTCACAGACAAAAACACTCACACACAATCACACACTCGTATTCACACTCACTCCCACTAACACACCTACCCACACACAAACAAACGCATCATCAAACACACACACACTCACATACAGAAATCACACAGGCACTCAGACACTCCTACACTCACACACACTGTCACACACCCTCACAAACACACACAATCACACAGGGTTCGGCACAATCACACACCTACACACACAGAGTCACACACACACATTCTCACACACAACCACACACACTCACACACAGTCACCCAATCGTATACACATTCACACACTCACTCCCACTCACACAACTACACACACACTCTCACAGAGTCACATGCACTCACACCCACACTAAAACCGTCAGACACACACACCTGCACACAAAGACGCTCAGACACTCACCCACAAACACAATCACACACAATAACACACTCGTACACACAGTCCCACTCTCACTCCCACTCACACTTACACACACACTTTCACACACACACATATAATAACCACAAAGGCACTCAAAAAGACACACCTACACTCAAACGCTCACACACACTCTCACACACCCACACAAAATCACGAAGACTGAGACACTGTTTCACACACTCACACACATACACACAGACACATTCACTCACATTCTCACACACAATCACAAAAACTCAGACACAATCACACACCCGTATACACACTCACACACACACAAACACGCACACAACTACACTCTCACAAACACACTCACACATTCACACACCTACACACAGAAACAACCACATTCTCACACACAATCGCACACACACAATTACGCACCTACACATAGACACAAACACATATAGGCACACACACATACTCACACACAATCACACACACTCACACACTATCGCACACTTATATACACACTCACACAATCTCTCCAAATCACGCAACTGAAATTTCACAAAGAAACACACTCACACCCGCACACACTCACAGACTCATTCGCACTCACACACTCACACACTGCTGCACTCACACATTACACACACAGAGACACCAACACACATTCACAGAATGTCACAAACACACACACTCACACACTGCCACAAGCTCTCGCACACCTACTCACACACCAACGCACACAGATTCACATGCACTCACACACACACTCACACAATGTCACACACACACTCATACAATGTCACACACACACTCACACACCTACACACAGAAACACCCACATATTCAGACTGTCAGGCACACACATGCACACACACACAGTCACCCACTCATATACACATTCACTCACTCACTCCCACTCACACACCTTCACTCTCACAAACACCCTAGCACACTCTCACACTTACACACAGACACACACACTCAGACAAAAACACACTCACACATAGACACACAAAATGTCACGCACACACCTAAGCAAAACACACTCACACACACACACAAACACAATGACACACTCATATACACACTCACACACTCATTCCCAATCACACCTACACTCTCACAAACTCACACACACACACAGACACATGAGCACTCACGCACAATGACACAGTGCCATAAACAGTCACACACCTACACACATGTAGACACACCCACAAACACACAGACACACAGACTCACACGCATTCACACACACAATCACCCGGTCACACACACTCACACACCTACTCACACAAACACTTACAGACACACACGCACTAACACTCACTCAAACACTGTCAAACACACACGCACACCTACACACACAAACAAACCAACACACAAACACAGGCTCACATGCAATCACACACACACTCACAAATAGTCACGCACTCTCACCTGCACTCACAGACACACTCACAGCCACTCACAGACAAAAACACTCACACACAATCACACACTCGTATTCACACTCACTCCCACTAACACACCTACACACACACAAACAAACGCATCATCAAACACACACACTCACATACAGAAATCACACAGGCACTCAGACACTCCTACACTCACACACACTGTCACACACCCTCACAAACACACACAATCACACAGGGTTCGGCACAATCACACACCTACACACACAGACTCACTCACACACATTCTCACACACAATCACACACACTCACACACAGTCACCCAATCGTATACACATTCACACACTCACTCCCACTCACACAACTACACACACACTCTCACAGAGTCACATGCACTCACACCCACACTAAAACCGTCAGACACACACACCTGCACACAAAGACGCTCAGACACTCACCCACAAACACAATCACACACAATAACACACTCGTACACACAGTCCCACTCTCACTCCCACTCACACTTACACACACACTTTCACACACACACATATAATAACCACAAAGGCACTCAAAAAGACACACCTACACTCAAACGCTCACACACACTCTCACACACCGACACAAAATCACGAAGACTGAGACACTGTTTCACACACTCACACACATACACACAGACACATTCACTCACATTCTCACACACAATCACAAAAACTCAGACACAATCACACACCCGTATACACACTCACACACACACAAACACGCACACAACTACACTCTCACAAACACACTCACACATTCACACACCTACACACAGAAACAACCACATTCTCACACACAATTACGCACCTACACATAGACACAAACACATATAGGCACACACACATACTCACACACAATCACACACACTCACACACTATCGCACACTTATATACACACTCACACAATCACTCCAACTCACGCAACTGAAATTTCACAAAGAAACACACTCACACCCGCACACACTCACAGACTCATTCGCACTCACACACTCACACACTGCTGCACTCACACATTACACACACAGAGACACCAACACACATTCACAGAATGTCACAAACACACACACTCACACACTGCCACAAGCTCTCGCACACCTGCTCACACACCAACGCACACAGATTCACATGCACTCACACACACACTCACACAATGTCACACACACACTCATACAATGTCACACACACACTCACACTCCTACACACAGAAACACCCACATATTCAGACTGTCAGGCACACACATGCACACACACACAGTCACCTACTCATATACACATTCACTCACTCACTCCCACTCACACACCTTCACTCTCACAAACACCCTAGCACACTCTCACACTTACACACAGACACACACACTCAGACAAAAATACACTCACACATAGACACACAAAATGTCACGCACACACCTAAGCAAAACACACTCACACACACACACAAACACAATGACACACTCATATACACACTCACACACTCATTCCCAATCACACCTACACTCTCACAAACTCACACACACACACAGACACATGAGCACTCACGCACAATGACACAGTGCCATAAACAGTCACACACCTACACACATGTAGACACACCCACAAACACACAGACACACAGACTCACACGCATTCACACACACAATCACCCGGTCACACACACTCACACACCTACTCACACAAACACTTACAGACGCACACGCACTAACACTCACTCAAACACTGTCAAACACACACGCACACCTACACACACAAACAAACCAACACACAAACACAGGCTCACATGCAATCACACACACACTCACAAATAGTCACGCACTCTCACCTGCACTCACAGACACACTCACAGCCACTCACAGACAAAAACACTCACACACAATCACACACTCGTATTCACACTCACTCCCACTAACACACCTACCCACACACAAACAAACGCATCATCAAACACACACACACTCACATACAGAAATCACACAGGCACTCAGACACTCCTACACTCACACACACTGTCACACACCCTCACAAACACACACAATCACACAGGGTTCGGCACAATCACACACCTACACACACAGAGTCACACACACACATTCTCACACACAACCACACACACTCACACACAGTCACCCAATCGTATACACATTCACACACTCACTCCCACTCACACAACTACACACACACTCTCACAGAGTCACATGCACTCACACCCACACTAAAACCGTCAGACACACACACCTGCACACAAAGACGCTCAGACACTCACCCACAAACACAATCACACACAATAACACACTCGTACACACAGTCCCACTCTCACTCACACTCACACTTACACACACACTTTCACACACACACATATAATAACCACAAAGGCACTCAAAAAGACACACCTGCACTCAAACGCTCACACACACTCTCACACACCCACACAAAATCACGAAGACTGAGACACTGTTTCACACACTCACACACATACACACAGACACATTCACTCACATTCTCACACACAATCACAAAAACTCAGACACAATCACACACCCGTATACACACTCACACACACACAAACACGCACACAACTACACTCTCACAAACACACTCACACATTCACACACCTACACACAGAAACAACCACATTCTCACACACAATCGCACACACACAATTACGCACCTACACATAGACACAAACACATATAGGAACACACACATACTCACACACAATCACACACACTCACACACTATCGCACACTTATATACACACTCACACAATCACTCCAACTCACGCAACTGAAATTTCACAAAGAAACACACTCACACCCGCACACACTCACAGACTCATTCGCACTCACACACTCACACACTGCTGCACTCACACATTACACACACAGAGACACCAACACACATTCACAGAATGTCACAAACACACACACTCACACACTGCCACAAGCTCTCGCACACCTACTCACACACCAACGCACACAGATTCACATGCACTCACACACACACTCACACAATGTCACACACACACTCACACACCTACACACAGAAACACCCACATATTCAGACTGTCAGGCACACACATGCACACACACACAGTCACCTACTCATATACACATTCACTCACTCACTCCCACTCACACACCTTCACTCTCACAAACATCCTAGCACACTCTCACACTTACACACAGACACACACACTCAGACAAAAATACACTCACACATAGACACACAAAATGTCACGCACACACCTAAACAAAACACACTCACACACACACACAAACACAATGACACACTCATATACACACTCACACACTCATTCCCAATCACACCTACACTCTCACAAACTCACACACACACACAGACACATGAGCACTCACGCACAATGACACAGTGCCATATACAGTCACACACCTACACACATGTAGACACACCCACAAACACACAGACACACAGACTCACACGCATTCACACACACAATCACCCGGTCACACACACTCACACACCTACTCACACAAACACTTACAGACACACACGCACTAACACTCACTCAAACACTGTCAAACACACACGCACACCTACACACACAAACAAACCAACACACAAACACAGGCTCACATGCAATCACAAACACACTCACAAATAGTCACGCACTCTCACCTGCACTCACAGACACACTCACAGCCACTCACAGACAAAAACACTCACACACAATCACACACTCGTATTCACACTCACTCCCACTAACACACCTACACACACACAAACAAACGCATCATCAAACACACACACACTCACATACAGAAATCACACAGGCACTCAGACACTCCTACACTCACACACACTGTCACACACCCTCACAAACACACACAATCACACAGGGTTCGGCACAATCACACACCTACACACACAGACTCACTCACACACATTCTCACACACAATCACACACACTCACACACAGTCACCCAATCGTATACACATTCACACACTCACTCCCACTCACACAACTACACACACACTCTCACAGAGTCACATGCACTCACACCCACACTAAAACCGTCAGACACACACACCTGCACACAAAGACGCTCAGACACTCACCCACAAACACAATCACACACAATAACACACTCGTACACACAGTCCCACTCTCACTCCCACTCACACTTACACACACACTTTCACACACACACATATAATAACCACAAAGGCACTCAAAAAGACACACCTACACTCAAACGCTCACACACACTCTCACACACCCACACAAAATCACGAAGACTGAGACACTGTTTCACACACTCACACACATACACACAGACACATTCACTCACATTCTCACACACAATCACAAAAACTCAGACACAATCACACACCCGTATACACACTCACACACACAAACACTCACACAACTACACTCTCACAAACACACTCACACATTCACACACCTACACACAGAAACAACCACATTCTCACACACAGTAGCACACACACAATTACGCACCTACACATAGACACAAACACATATAGGCACACACACATACTCACACACAATCACACACACTCACACACTATCGCACACTTATATACACACTCACACAATCACTCCAACTCACGCAACTGAAATTTCACAAAGAAACACACTCACACCCGCACACACTCACAGACTCATTCGCACTCACACACTCACACACTGCTGCACTCACACATCTACACACACAGAGACACCAACACACATTCACAGAATGTCACAAACACACACACTCACACACTGCCACAAGCTCTCGCACACCTACTCACACACCAACACACACAGATTCACATGCACTCACACACACTCACACAATGTCACACACACACTCACACAATGTCACACACACACTCACACACCTACACACAGAAACACCCACATATTCAGACTGTCAGGCACACACATGCACACACACACAGTCACCCACTCATATACACATTCACTCACTCACTCCCACTCACACACCTTCACTCTCACAAACACCCTAGCACACTCTCACACTTACACACAGACACACACACTCAGACAAAAATACACTCACACATAGACACACAAAATGTCACGCACACACCTAAACAAAACACACTCACACACACACACAAACACAATGACACACTCATATACACACTCACACACTCATTCCCAATCACACCTACACTCTCACAAACTCACACACACACACAGACACATGAGCACTCACGCACAATGACACAGTGCCATAAACAGTCACACACCTACACACATGTAGACACACCCACAAACACACAGACACACAGACTCACACGCATTCACACACACAATCACCCGGTCACACACACTCACACACCTACTCACACAAACACTTACAGACACACATGCACTAACACACACTCAAACACTGTCAAACACACACGCACACCTACACACACAAACAAACCAACACACAAACACAGGCTCACATGCAATCACACACACACTCACAAATAGTCACGCACTCTCACCTGCACTCACAGACACACTCACAGCCACTCACAGACAAAAACACTCACACACAATCACACACTCGTATTCACACTCACTCCCACTAACACACCTACACACACACAAACAAACGCATCATCAAACACACACACACTCACATACAGAAATCACACAGGCACTCAGACACTCCTACACTCACACACACTGTCACACACCCTCACAAACACACACAATCACACAGGGTTCGGCACAATCACACACCTACACACACAGACTCACACACACACATTCTCACACACAATCACACACACTCACACACAGTCACCCAATCGTATACACATTCACACACTCACTCCCACTCACACAACTACACACACACTCTCACAGAGTCACATGCACTCACACCCACACTAAAACCGTCAGACACACACACCTGCACACAAAGACGCTCAGACACTCACCCACAAACACAATCACACACAATAACACACTCGTACACACAGTCCCACTCTCACTCCCACTCACACTTACACACACACTTTCACACACACACATATAATAACCACAAAGGCACTCAAAAAGACACACCTACACTCAAACGCTCACACACACTCTCACACACCCACACAAAATCACGAAGACTGAGACACTGTTTCACACACTCACACACATACACACAGACACATTCACTCACATTCTCACACACAATCACAAAAACTCAGACACAATCACACACCCGTATACACACTCACACACACACAAACACGCACACAACTACACTCTCACAAACACACTCACACATTCACACACCTACACACAGAAACAACCACATTCTCACACACAATCGCACACACACAATTACGCACCTACACATAGACACAAACACATATAGGCACACACACATACTCACACACAATCACACACACTCACACACTATCGCACACTTATATACACACTCACACAATCACTCCAACTCACGCAACTGAAATTTCACAAAGAAACACACTCACACCCGCACACACTCACAGACTCATTCGCACTCACACACTCACACACTGCTGCACTCACACATTACACACACAGAGACACCAACACACATTCACAGAATGTCACAAACACACACACTCACACACTGCCACAAGCTCTCGCACACCTACTCACACACCAACGCACACAGATTCACATGCACTCACACACACACTCACACAATGTCACACACACACTCATACAATGTCACACACACACTCACACACCTACACACAGAAACACCCACATATTCAGACTGTCAGGCACACACATGCACACACACACAGTCACCTACTCATATACACATTCACTCACTCACTCCCACTCACACACCTTCACTCTCACAAACACCCTAGCACACTCTCACACTTACACACAGACACACACACTCAGACAAAAACACACTCACACATAGACACACAAAATGTCACGCACACACCTAAACAAAACACACTCACACACACACACAAACACAATGACACACTCATATACACACTCACACACTCATTCCCAATCACACCTACACTCTCACAAACTCACACACACACACAGACACATGAGCACTCACGCACAATGACACAGTGCCATAAACAGTCACACACCTACACACATGTAGACACACCCACAAACACACAGACACACAGACTCACACGCATTCACACACACAATCACCCGGTCACACACACTCACACACCTACTCACACAAACACTTACAGACACACATGCACTAACACACACTCAAACACTGTCAAACACACACGCACACCTACACACACAAACAAACCAACACACAAACACAGGCTCACATGCAATCACACACACACTCACAAATAGTCACGCACTCTCACCTGCACTCACAGACACACTCTCAGCCACTCACAGACAAAAACACTCACACACAATCACACACTCGTATTCACACTCACTCCCACTAACACACCTACACACACACAAACAAACGCATCATCAAACACACACACACTCACATACAGAAATCACACAGGCACTCAGACACTCCTACACTCACACACACTGTCACACACCCTCACAAACACACACAATCACACAGGGTTCGGCACAATCACACACCTACACACACAGACTCACACACACACATTCTCACACACAATCACACACACTCACACACAGTCACCCAATCGTATACACATTCACACACTCACTCCCACTCACACAACTACACACACTCTCACAGAGTCACATGCACTCACACCCACACTAAAACCGTCAGACACACACACCTGCACACAAAGACGCTCAGACACTCACCCACAAACACAATCACACACAATAACACACTCGTACACACAGTCCCACTCTCACTCCCACTCACACTTACACACACACTTTCACACACACACATATAATAACCACAAAGGCACTCAAAAAGACACACCTACACTCAAACGCTCACACACACTCTCACACACCCACACAAAATCACGAAGACTGAGACACTGTTTCACACACTCACACACATACACACAGACACATTCACTCACATTCTCACACACAATCACAAAAACTCAGACACAATCACACACCCGTATACACACTCACACACACACAAACACGCACACAACTACACTCTCACAAACACACTCACACATTCACACACCTACACACAGAAACAACCACATTCTCACACACAATCGCACACACACAATTACGCACCTACACATAGACACAAACACATATAGGAACACACACATACTCACACACAATCACACACACTCACACACTATCGCACACTTATATACACACTCACACAATCACTCCAACTCACGCAACTGAAATTTCACAAAGAAACACACTCACACCCGCACACACTCACAGACTCATTCGCACTCACACACTCACACACTGCTGCACTCACACATTACACACACAGAGACACCAACACACATTCACAGAATGTCACAAACACACACACTCACACACTGCCACAAGCTCTCGCACACCTACTCACACACCAACGCACACAGATTCACATGCACTCACACACACACTCACACAATGTCACACACACACTCACACACCTACACACAGAAACACCCACATATTCAGACTGTCAGGCACACACATGCACACACACACAGTCACCTACTCATATACACATTCACTCACTCACTCCCACTCACACACCTTCACTCTCACAAACATCCTAGCACACTCTCACACTTACACACAGACACACACACTCAGACAAAAATACACTCACACATAGACACACAAAATGTCACGCACACACCTAAACAAAACACACTCACACACACACACAAACACAATGACACACTCATATACACACTCACACACTCATTCCCAATCACACCTACACTCTCACAAACTCACACACACACACAGACACATGAGCACTCACGCACAATGACACAGTGCCATATACAGTCACACACCTACACACATGTAGACACACCCACAAACACACAGACACACAGACTCACACGCATTCACACACACAATCACCCGGTCACACACACTCACACACCTACTCACACAAACACTTACAGACACACACGCACTAACACTCACTCAAACACTGTCAAACACACACGCACACCTACACACACAAACAAACCAACACACAAACACAGGCTCACATGCAATCACAAACACACTCACAAATAGTCACGCACTCTCACCTGCACTCACAGACACACTCACAGCCACTCACAGACAAAAACACTCACACACAATCACACACTCGTATTCACACTCACTCCCACTAACACACCTACACACACACAAACAAACGCATCATCAAACACACACACACTCACATACAGAAATCACACAGGCACTCAGACACTCCTACACTCACACACACTGTCACACACCCTCACAAACACACACAATCACACAGGGTTCGGCACAATCACACACCTACACACACAGACTCACTCACACACATTCTCACACACAATCACACACACTCACACACAGTCACCCAATCGTATACACATTCACACACTCACTCCCACTCACACAACTACACACACACTCTCACAGAGTCACATGCACTCACACCCACACTAAAACCGTCAGACACACACACCTGCACACAAAGACGCTCAGACACTCACCCACAAACACAATCACACACAATAACACACTCGTACACACAGTCCCACTCTCACTCCCACTCACACTTACACACACACTTTCACACACACACATATAATAACCACAAAGGCACTCAAAAAGACACACCTACACTCAAACGCTCACACACACTCTCACACACCCACACAAAATCACGAAGACTGAGACACTGTTTCACACACTCACACACATACACACAGACACATTCACTCACATTCTCACACACAATCACAAAAACTCAGACACAATCACACACCCGTATACACACTCACACACACAAACACTCACACAACTACACTCTCACAAACACACTCACACATTCACACACCTACACACAGAAACAACCACATTCTCACACACAGTAGCACACACACAATTACGCACCTACACATAGACACAAACACATATAGGCACACACACATACTCACACACAATCACACACACTCACACACTATCGCACACTTATATACACACTCACACAATCACTCCAACTCACGCAACTGAAATTTCACAAAGAAACACACTCACACCCGCACACACTCACAGACTCATTCGCACTCACACACTCACACACTGCTGCACTCACACATCTACACACACAGAGACACCAACACACATTCACAGAATGTCACAAACACACACACTCACACACTGCCACAAGCTCTCGCACACCTACTCACACACCAACACACACAGATTCACATGCACTCACACACACTCACACAATGTCACACACACACTCACACAATGTCACACACACACTCACACACCTACACACAGAAACACCCACATATTCAGACTGTCAGGCACACACATGCACACACACACAGTCACCCACTCATATACACATTCACTCACTCACTCCCACTCACACACCTTCACTCTCACAAACACCCTAGCACACTCTCACACTTACACACAGACACACACACTCAGACAAAAATACACTCACACATAGACACACAAAATGTCACGCACACACCTAAACAAAACACACTCACACACACACACAAACACAATGACACACTCATATACACACTCACACACTCATTCCCAATCACACCTACACTCTCACAAACTCACACACACACACAGACACATGAGCACTCACGCACAATGACACAGTGCCATAAACAGTCACACACCTACACACATGTAGACACACCCACAAACACACAGACACACAGACTCACACGCATTCACACACACAATCACCCGGTCACACACACTCACACACCTACTCACACAAACACTTACAGACACACATGCACTAACACACACTCAAACACTGTCAAACACACACGCACACCTACACACACAAACAAACCAACACACAAACACAGGCTCACATGCAATCACACACACACTCACAAATAGTCACGCACTCTCACCTGCACTCACAGACACACTCACAGCCACTCACAGACAAAAACACTCACACACAATCACACACTCGTATTCACACTCACTCCCACTAACACACCTACACACACACAAACAAACGCATCATCAAACACACACACACTCACATACAGAAATCACACAGGCACTCAGACACTCCTACACTCACACACACTGTCACACACCCTCACAAACACACACAATCACACAGGGTTCGGCACAATCACACACCTACACACACAGACTCACACACACACATTCTCACACACAATCACACACACTCACACACAGTCACCCAATCGTATACACATTCACACACTCACTCCCACTCACACAACTACACACACACTCTCACAGAGTCACATGCACTCACACCCACACTAAAACCGTCAGACACACACACCTGCACACAAAGACGCTCAGACACTCACCCACAAACACAATCACACACAATAACACACTCGTACACACAGTCCCACTCTCACTCCCACTCACACTTACACACACACTTTCACACACACACATATAATAACCACAAAGGCACTCAAAAAGACACACCTACACTCAAACGCTCACACACACTCTCACACACCCACACAAAATCACGAAGACTGAGACACTGTTTCACACACTCACACACATACACACAGACACATTCACTCACATTCTCACACACAATCACAAAAACTCAGACACAATCACACACCCGTATACACACTCACACACACACAAACACGCACACAACTACACTCTCACAAACACACTCACACATTCACACACCTACACACAGAAACAACCACATTCTCACACACAATCGCACACACACAATTACGCACCTACACATAGACACAAACACATATAGGCACACACACATACTCACACACAATCACACACACTCACACACTATCGCACACTTATATACACACTCACACAATCACTCCAACTCACGCAACTGAAATTTCACAAAGAAACACACTCACACCCGCACACACTCACAGACTCATTCGCACTCACACACTCACACACTGCTGCACTCACACATTACACACACAGAGACACCAACACACATTCACAGAATGTCACAAACACACACACTCACACACTGCCACAAGCTCTCGCACACCTACTCACACACCAACGCACACAGATTCACATGCACTCACACACACACTCACACAATGTCACACACACACTCATACAATGTCACACACACACTCACACACCTACACACAGAAACACCCACATATTCAGACTGTCAGGCACACACATGCACACACACACAGTCACCTACTCATATACACATTCACTCACTCACTCCCACTCACACACCTTCACTCTCACAAACACCCTAGCACACTCTCACACTTACACACAGACACACACACTCAGACAAAAACACACTCACACATAGACACACAAAATGTCACGCACACACCTAAACAAAACACACTCACACACACACACAAACACAATGACACACTCATATACACACTCACACACTCATTCCCAATCACACCTACACTCTCACAAACTCACACACACACACAGACACATGAGCACTCACGCACAATGACACAGTGCCATAAACAGTCACACACCTACACACATGTAGACACACCCACAAACACACAGACACACAGACTCACACGCATTCACACACACAATCACCCGGTCACACACACTCACACACCTACTCACACAAACACTTACAGACACACATGCACTAACACACACTCAAACACTGTCAAACACACACGCACACCTACACACACAAACAAACCAACACACAAACACAGGCTCACATGCAATCACACACACACTCACAAATAGTCACGCACTCTCACCTGCACTCACAGACACACTCTCAGCCACTCACAGACAAAAACACTCACACACAATCACACACTCGTATTCACACTCACTCCCACTAACACACCTACACACACACAAACAAACGCATCATCAAACACACACACACTCACATACAGAAATCACACAGGCACTCAGACACTCCTACACTCACACACACTGTCACACACCCTCACAAACACACACAATCACACAGGGTTCGGCACAATCACACACCTACACACACAGACTCACACACACACATTCTCACACACAATCACACACACTCACACACAGTCACCCAATCGTATACACATTCACACACTCACTCCCACTCACACAACTACACACACTCTCACAGAGTCACATGCACTCACACCCACACTAAAACCGTCAGACACACACACCTGCACACAAAGACGCTCAGACACTCACCCACAAACACAATCACACACAATAACACACTCGTACACACAGTCCCACTCTCACTCCCACTCACACTTACACACACACTTTCACACACACACATATAATAACCACAAAGGCACTCAAAAAGACACACCTACACTCAAACGCTCACACACACTCTCACACACCCACACAAAATCACGAAGACTGAGACACTGTTTCACACACTCACACACATACACACAGACACATTCACTCACATTCTCACACACAATCACAAAAACTCAGACACAATCACACACCCGTATACACACTCACACACACACAAACACGCACACAACTACACTCTCACAAACACACTCACACATTCACACACCTACACACAGAAACAACCACATTCTCACACACAATCGCACACACACAATTACGCACCTACACATAGACACAAACACATATAGGCACACACACATACTCACACACAATCACACACACTCACACACTATCGCACACTTATATACACACTCACACAATCACTCCAACTCACGCAACTGAAATTTCACAAAGAAACACACTCACACCCGCACACACTCACAGACTCATTCGCACTCACACACTCACACACTGCTGCACTCACACATTACACACACAGAGACACCAACACACATTCACAGAATGTCACAAACACACACACTCACACACTGCCACAAGCTCTCGCACACCTACTCACACACCAACGCACACAGATTCACATGCACTCACACACACACTCACACAATGTCACACACACACTCATACAATGTCACACACACACTCACACACCTACACACAGAAACACCCACATATTCAGACTGTCAGGCACACACATGCACACACACACAGTCACCTACTCATATACACATTCACTCACTCACTCCCACTCACACACCTTCACTCTCACAAACACCCTAGCACACTCTCACACTTACACACAGACACACACACTCAGACAAAAACACACTCACACATAGACACACAAAATATCACGCACACACCTAAACAAAACACACTCACACACACACACAAACACAATGACACACTCATATACACACTCACACACTCATTCCCAATCACACCTACACTCTCACAAACTCACACACACACACAGACACATGAGCACTCACGCACAATGACACAGTGCCATAAACAGTCACACACCTACACACATGTAGACACACCCACAAACACACAGACACACAGACTCACACGCATTCACACACACAATCACCCGGTCACACACACTCACACACCTACTCACACAAACACTTACAGACACACATGCACTAACACACACTCAAACACTGTCAAACACACACGCACACCTACACACACAAACAAACCAACACACAAACACAGGCTCACATGCAATCACACACACACTCACAAATAGTCACGCACTCTCACCTGCACTCACAGACACACTCTCAGCCACTCACAGACAAAAACACTCACACACAATCACACACTCGTATTCACACTCACTCCCACTAACACACCTACACACACACAAACAAACGCATCATCAAACACACACACACTCACATACAGAAATCACACAGGCACTCAGACACTCCTACACTCACACACACTGTCACACACCCTCACAAACACACACAATCACACAGGGTTCGGCACAATCACACACCTACACACACAGACTCACACACACACATTCTCACACACAATCACACACACTCACACACAGTCACCCAATCGTATACACATTCACACACTCACTCCCACTCACACAACTACACACACTCTCACAGAGTCACATGCACTCACACCCACACTAAAACCGTCAGACACACACACCTGCACACAAAGACGCTCAGACACTCACCCACAAACACAATCACACACAATAACACACTCGTACACACAGTCCCACTCTCACTCCCACTCACACTTACACACACACTTTCACACACACACATATAATAACCACAAAGGCACTCAAAAAGACACACCTACACTCAAACGCTCACACACACTCTCACACACCCACACAAAATCACGAAGACTGAGACACTGTTTCACACACTCACACACATACACACAGACACATTCACTCACATTCTCACACACAATCACAAAAACTCAGACACAATCACACACCCGTATACACACTCACACACACACAAACACGCACACAACTACACTCTCACAAACACACTCACACATTCACACACCTACACACAGAAACAACCACATTCTCACACACAATCGCACACACACAATTACGCACCTACACATAGACACAAACACATATAGGCACACACACATACTCACACACAATCACACACACTCACACACTATCGCACACTTATATACACACTCACACAATCACTCCAACTCACGCAACTGAAATTTCACAAAGAAACACACTCACACCCGCACACACTCACAGACTCATTCGCACTCACACACTCACACACTGCTGCACTCACACATTACACACACAGAGACACCAACACACATTCACAGAATGTCACAAACACACACACTCACACACTGCCACAAGCTCTCGCACACCTACTCACACACCAACGCACACAGATTCACATGCACTCACACACACACTCACACAATGTCACACACACACTCATACAATGTCACACACACACTCACACACCTACACACAGAAACACCCACATATTCAGACTGTCAGGCACACACATGCACACACACACAGTCACCTACTCATATACACATTCACTCACTCACTCCCACTCACACACCTTCACTCTCACAAACACCCTAGCACACTCTCACACTTACACACAGACACACACACTCAGACAAAAACACACTCACACATAGACACACAAAATGTCACGCACACACCTAAACAAAACACACTCACACACACACACAAACACAATGACACACTCATATACACACTCACACACTCATTCCCAATCACACCTACACTCTCACAAACTCACACACACACACAGACACATGAGCACTCACGCACAATGACACAGTGCCATAAACAGTCACACACCTACACACATGTAGACACACCCACAAACACACAGACACACAGACTCACACGCATTCACACACACAATCACCCGGTCACACACACTCACACACCTACTCACACAAACACTTACAGACACACATGCACTAACACACACTCAAACACTGTCAAACACACACGCACACCTACACACACAAACAAACCAACACACAAACACAGGCTCACATGCAATCACACACACACTCACAAATAGTCACGCACTCTCACCTGCACTCACAGACACACTCTCAGCCACTCACAGACAAAAACACTCACACACAATCACACACTCGTATTCACACTCACTCCCACTAACACACCTACACACACACAAACAAACGCATCATCAAACACACACACACTCACATACAGAAATCACACAGGCACTCAGACACTCCTACACTCACACACACTGTCACACACCCTCACAAACACACACAATCACACAGGGTTCGGCACAATCACACACCTACACACACAGACTCACACACACACATTCTCACACACAATCACACACACTCACACACAGTCACCCAATCGTATACACATTCACACACTCACTCCCACTCACACAACTACACACACTCTCACAGAGTCACATGCACTCACACCCACACTAAAACCGTCAGACACACACACCTGCACACAAAGACGCTCAGACACTCACCCACAAACACAATCACACACAATAACACACTCGTACACACAGTCCCACTCTCACTCCCACTCACACTTACACACACACTTTCACACACACACATATAATAACCACAAAGGCACTCAAAAAGACACACCTACACTCAAACGCTCACACACACTCTCACACACCCACACAAAATCACGAAGACTGAGACACTGTTTCACACACTCACACACATACACACAGACACATTCACTCACATTCTCACACACAATCACAAAAACTCAGACACAATCACACACCCGTATACACACTCACACACACACAAACACGCACACAACTACACTCTCACAAACACACTCACACATTCACACACCTACACACAGAAACAACCACATTCTCACACACAATCGCACACACACAATTACGCACCTACACATAGACACAAACACATATAGGCACACACACATACTCACACACAATCACACACACTCACACACTATCGCACACTTATATACACACTCACACAATCACTCCAACTCACGCAACTGAAATTTCACAAAGAAACACACTCACACCCGCACACACTCACAGACTCATTCGCACTCACACACTCACACACTGCTGCACTCACACATTACACACACAGAGACACCAACACACATTCACAGAATGTCACAAACACACACACTCACACACTGCCACAAGCTCTCGCACACCTACTCACACACCAACGCACACAGATTCACATGCACTCACACACACACTCACACAATGTCACACACACACTCACACACCTACACACAGAAACACCCACATATTCAGACTGTCAGGCACACACATGCACACACACACAGTCACCCACTCATATACACATTCACTCACTCACTCCCACTCACACACCTTCACTCTCACAAACACCCTAGCACACTCTCACACTTACACACAGACACACACACTCAGACAAAAATACACTCACACATAGACACACAAAATGTCACGCACACACCTAAACAAAACACACTCACACACACACAAACACAATGACACACTCATATACACACTCACACACTCATTCCCAATCACACCTACACTCTCACAAACTCACACACACACACAGACACATGAGCACTCACGCACAATGACACAGTGCCATAAACAGTCACACACCTACACACATGTAGACACACCCACAAACACACAGACACACAGACTCACACGCATTCACACACACAATCACCTGGTCACACACACTCACACACCTACTCACACAAACACTTACAGACACACACGCACTAACACTCACTCAAACACTGTCAAACACACACGCACACCTACACACACAAACAAACCAACACACAAACACAGGCTCACATGCAATCACACACACACTCACAAATAGTCACGCACTCTCACCTGCACTCACAGACACACTCACAGCCACTCACAGACAAAAACACTCACACACAATCACACACTCGTATTCACACTCACTCCCTCTAACACACCTACACACACACAAACAAACGCATCATCAAACACACACACACTCACATACAGAAATCACACAGGCACTCAGACACTCCTACACTCACACACACTGTCACACACCCTCACAAACACACACAATCACACAGGGTTCGGCACAATCACACACCTACACACACAGACTCACACACACACATTCTCACACACAATCACACACACTCACACACAGTCACCCAATCGTATACACATTCACACACTCACTCCCACTCACACAACTACACACACACTCTCACAGAGTCACATGCACTCACACCCACACTAAAACCGTCAGACACACACACCTGCACACAAAGACGCTCAGACACTCACCCACAAACACAATCACACACAATAACACACTCGTACACACAGTCCCACTCTCACTCCCACTCACACTTACACACACACTTTCACACACACACATATAATAACCACAAAGGCACTCAAAAAGACACACCTACACTCAAACGCTCACACACACTCTCACACACCCACACAAAATCACGAAGACTGAGACACTGTTTCACACACTCACACACATACACACAGACACATTCACTCACATTCTCACACACAATCACAAAAACTCAGACACAATCACACACCCGTATACACACTCACACACACACAAACACGCACACAACTACACTCTCACAAACACACTCACACATTCACACACCTACACACAGAAACAACCACATTCTCACACACAGTCGCACACACACAATTACGCACCTACACATAGACACAAACACATATAGGCACACACACATACTCACACACAATCACACACACTCACACACTATCGCACACTTATATACACACTCACACAATCACTCCAACTCACGCAACTGAAATTTCACAAAGAAACACACTCACACCCGCACACACTCACAGACTCATTCGCACTCACACACTCACACACTGCTGCACTCACACATCTACACACACAGAGACAACAACACACATTCACAGAATGTCACAAACACACACACTCACACACTGCCACAAGCTCTCGCACACCTACTCACACACCAACACACACAGATTCACATGCACTCACACACACTCACACAATGTCACACACACACTCACACAATGTCACACACACACTCACACACCTACACACAGAAACACCCACATATTCAGACTGTCAGGCACACACATGCACACACACACAGTCACCTACTCATATACACATTCACTCACTCACTCCCACTCACACACCTTCACTCTCACAAACACCCTAGCACACTCTCACACTTACACACAGACACACACACTCAGACAAAAACACACTCACACATAGACACACAAAATGTCACGCACACACCTAAACAAAACACACTCACACACACACACAAACACAATGACACACTCATATACACACTCACACACTCATTCCCAATCACACCTACACTCTCACAAACTCACACACACACACAGACACATGAGCACTCACGCACAATGACACAGTGCCATAAACAGTCACACACCTACACACATGTAGACACACCCACAAACACACAGACACACAGACTCACACGCATTCACACACACAATCACCCGGTCACACACACTCACACACCTACTCACACAAACACTTACAGACACACATGCACTAACACACACTCAAACACTGTCAAACACACACGCACACCTACACACACAAACAAACCAACACACAAACACAGGCTCACATGCAATCACACACACACTCACAAATAGTCACGCACTCTCACCTGCACTCACAGACACACTCTCAGCCACTCACAGACAAAAACACTCACACACAATCACACACTCGTATTCACACTCACTCCCACTAACACACCTACACACACACAAACAAACGCATCATCAAACACACACACACTCACATACAGAAATCACACAGGCACTCAGACACTCCTACACTCACACACACTGTCACACACCCTCACAAACACACACAATCACACAGGGTTCGGCACAATCACACACCTACACACACAGACTCACACACACACATTCTCACACACAATCACACACACTCACACACAGTCACCCAATCGTATACACATTCACACACTCACTCCCACTCACACAACTACACACACTCTCACAGAGTCACATGCACTCACACCCACACTAAAACCGTCAGACACACACACCTGCACACAAAGACGCTCAGACACTCACCCACAAACACAATCACACACAATAACACACTCGTACACACAGTCCCACTCTCACTCCCACTCACACTTACACACACACTTTCACACACACACATATAATAACCACAAAGGCACTCAAAAAGACACACCTACACTCAAACGCTCACACACACTCTCACACACCCACACAAAATCACGAAGACTGAGACACTGTTTCACACACTCACACACATACACACAGACACATTCACTCACATTCTCACACACAATCACAAAAACTCAGACACAATCACACACCCGTATACACACTCACACACACACAAACACGCACACAACTACACTCTCACAAACACACTCACACATTCACACACCTACACACAGAAACAACCACATTCTCACACACAATCGCACACACACAATTACGCACCTACACATAGACACAAACACATATAGGAACACACACATACTCACACACAATCACACACACTCACACACTATCGCACACTTATATACACACTCACACAATCACTCCAACTCACGCAACTGAAATTTCACAAAGAAACACACTCACACCCGCACACACTCACAGACTCATTCGCACTCACACACTCACACACTGCTGCACTCACACATTACACACACAGAGACACCAACACACATTCACAGAATGTCACAAACACACACACTCACACACTGCCACAAGCTCTCGCACACCTACTCACACACCAACGCACACAGATTCACATGCACTCACACACACACTCACACAATGTCACACACACACTCACACACCTACACACAGAAACACCCACATATTCAGACTGTCAGGCACACACATGCACACACACACAGTCACCTACTCATATACACATTCACTCACTCACTCCCACTCACACACCTTCACTCTCACAAACATCCTAGCACACTCTCACACTTACACACAGACACACACACTCAGACAAAAATACACTCACACATAGACACACAAAATGTCACGCACACACCTAAACAAAACACACTCACACACACACACAAACACAATGACACACTCATATACACACTCACACACTCATTCCCAATCACACCTACACTCTCACAAACTCACACACACACACAGACACATGAGCACTCACGCACAATGACACAGTGCCATATACAGTCACACACCTACACACATGTAGACACACCCACAAACACACAGACACACAGACTCACACGCATTCACACACACAATCACCCGGTCACACACACTCACACACCTACTCACACAAACACTTACAGACACACACGCACTAACACTCACTCAAACACTGTCAAACACACACGCACACCTACACACACAAACAAACCAACACACAAACACAGGCTCACATGCAATCACAAACACACTCACAAATAGTCACGCACTCTCACCTGCACTCACAGACACACTCACAGCCACTCACAGACAAAAACACTCACACACAATCACACACTCGTATTCACACTCACTCCCACTAACACACCTACACACACACAAACAAACGCATCATCAAACACACACACACTCACATACAGAAATCACACAGGCACTCAGACACTCCTACACTCACACACACTGTCACACACCCTCACAAACACACACAATCACACAGGGTTCGGCACAATCACACACCTACACACACAGACTCACTCACACACATTCTCACACACAATCACACACACTCACACACAGTCACCCAATCGTATACACATTCACACACTCACTCCCACTCACACAACTACACACACACTCTCACAGAGTCACATGCACTCACACCCACACTAAAACCGTCAGACACACACACCTGCACACAAAGACGCTCAGACACTCACCCACAAACACAATCACACACAATAACACACTCGTACACACAGTCCCACTCTCACTCCCACTCACACTTACACACACACTTTCACACACACACATATAATAACCACAAAGGCACTCAAAAAGACACACCTACACTCAAACGCTCACACACACTCTCACACACCCACACAAAATCACGAAGACTGAGACACTGTTTCACACACTCACACACATACACACAGACACATTCACTCACATTCTCACACACAATCACAAAAACTCAGACACAATCACACACCCGTATACACACTCACACACACAAACACTCACACAACTACACTCTCACAAACACACTCACACATTCACACACCTACACACAGAAACAACCACATTCTCACACACAGTAGCACACACACAATTACGCACCTACACATAGACACAAACACATATAGGCACACACACATACTCACACACAATCACACACACTCACACACTATCGCACACTTATATACACACTCACACAATCACTCCAACTCACGCAACTGAAATTTCACAAAGAAACACACTCACACCCGCACACACTCACAGACTCATTCGCACTCACACACTCACACACTGCTGCACTCACACATCTACACACACAGAGACACCAACACACATTCACAGAATGTCACAAACACACACACTCACACACTGCCACAAGCTCTCGCACACCTACTCACACACCAACACACACAGATTCACATGCACTCACACACACTCACACAATGTCACACACACACTCACACAATGTCACACACACACTCACACACCTACACACAGAAACACCCACATATTCAGACTGTCAGGCACACACATGCACACACACACAGTCACCCACTCATATACACATTCACTCACTCACTCCCACTCACACACCTTCACTCTCACAAACACCCTAGCACACTCTCACACTTACACACAGACACACACACTCAGACAAAAATACACTCACACATAGACACACAAAATGTCACGCACACACCTAAACAAAACACACTCACACACACACACAAACACAATGACACACTCATATACACACTCACACACTCATTCCCAATCACACCTACACTCTCACAAACTCACACACACACACAGACACATGAGCACTCACGCACAATGACACAGTGCCATAAACAGTCACACACCTACACACATGTAGACACACCCACAAACACACAGACACACAGACTCACACGCATTCACACACACAATCACCCGGTCACACACACTCACACACCTACTCACACAAACACTTACAGACACACATGCACTAACACACACTCAAACACTGTCAAACACACACGCACACCTACACACACAAACAAACCAACACACAAACACAGGCTCACATGCAATCACACACACACTCACAAATAGTCACGCACTCTCACCTGCACTCACAGACACACTCACAGCCACTCACAGACAAAAACACTCACACACAATCACACACTCGTATTCACACTCACTCCCACTAACACACCTACACACACACAAACAAACGCATCATCAAACACACACACACTCACATACAGAAATCACACAGGCACTCAGACACTCCTACACTCACACACACTGTCACACACCCTCACAAACACACACAATCACACAGGGTTCGGCACAATCACACACCTACACACACAGACTCACACACACACATTCTCACACACAATCACACACACTCACACACAGTCACCCAATCGTATACACATTCACACACTCACTCCCACTCACACAACTACACACACACTCTCACAGAGTCACATGCACTCACACCCACACTAAAACCGTCAGACACACACACCTGCACACAAAGACGCTCAGACACTCACCCACAAACACAATCACACACAATAACACACTCGTACACACAGTCCCACTCTCACTCCCACTCACACTTACACACACACTTTCACACACACACATATAATAACCACAAAGGCACTCAAAAAGACACACCTACACTCAAACGCTCACACACACTCTCACACACCCACACAAAATCACGAAGACTGAGACACTGTTTCACACACTCACACACATACACACAGACACATTCACTCACATTCTCACACACAATCACAAAAACTCAGACACAATCACACACCCGTATACACACTCACACACACACAAACACGCACACAACTACACTCTCACAAACACACTCACACATTCACACACCTACACACAGAAACAACCACATTCTCACACACAATCGCACACACACAATTACGCACCTACACATAGACACAAACACATATAGGCACACACACATACTCACACACAATCACACACACTCACACACTATCGCACACTTATATACACACTCACACAATCACTCCAACTCACGCAACTGAAATTTCACAAAGAAACACACTCACACCCGCACACACTCACAGACTCATTCGCACTCACACACTCACACACTGCTGCACTCACACATTACACACACAGAGACACCAACACACATTCACAGAATGTCACAAACACACACACTCACACACTGCCACAAGCTCTCGCACACCTACTCACACACCAACGCACACAGATTCACATGCACTCACACACACACTCACACAATGTCACACACACACTCATACAATGTCACACACACACTCACACACCTACACACAGAAACACCCACATATTCAGACTGTCAGGCACACACATGCACACACACACAGTCACCTACTCATATACACATTCACTCACTCACTCCCACTCACACACCTTCACTCTCACAAACACCCTAGCACACTCTCACACTTACACACAGACACACACACTCAGACAAAAACACACTCACACATAGACACACAAAATGTCACGCACACACCTAAACAAAACACACTCACACACACACACAAACACAATGACACACTCATATACACACTCACACACTCATTCCCAATCACACCTACACTCTCACAAACTCACACACACACACAGACACATGAGCACTCACGCACAATGACACAGTGCCATAAACAGTCACACACCTACACACATGTAGACACACCCACAAACACACAGACACACAGACTCACACGCATTCACACACACAATCACCCGGTCACACACACTCACACACCTACTCACACAAACACTTACAGACACACATGCACTAACACACACTCAAACACTGTCAAACACACACGCACACCTACACACACAAACAAACCAACACACAAACACAGGCTCACATGCAATCACACACACACTCACAAATAGTCACGCACTCTCACCTGCACTCACAGACACACTCTCAGCCACTCACAGACAAAAACACTCACACACAATCACACACTCGTATTCACACTCACTCCCACTAACACACCTACACACACACAAACAAACGCATCATCAAACACACACACACTCACATACAGAAATCACACAGGCACTCAGACACTCCTACACTCACACACACTGTCACACACCCTCACAAACACACACAATCACACAGGGTTCGGCACAATCACACACCTACACACACAGACTCACACACACACATTCTCACACACAATCACACACACTCACACACAGTCACCCAATCGTATACACATTCACACACTCACTCCCACTCACACAACTACACACACTCTCACAGAGTCACATGCACTCACACCCACACTAAAACCGTCAGACACACACACCTGCACACAAAGACGCTCAGACACTCACCCACAAACACAATCACACACAATAACACACTCGTACACACAGTCCCACTCTCACTCCCACTCACACTTACACACACACTTTCACACACACACATATAATAACCACAAAGGCACTCAAAAAGACACACCTACACTCAAACGCTCACACACACTCTCACACACCCACACAAAATCACGAAGACTGAGACACTGTTTCACACACTCACACACATACACACAGACACATTCACTCACATTCTCACACACAATCACAAAAACTCAGACACAATCACACACCCGTATACACACTCACACACACACAAACACGCACACAACTACACTCTCACAAACACACTCACACATTCACACACCTACACACAGAAACAACCACATTCTCACACACAATCGCACACACACAATTACGCACCTACACATAGACACAAACACATATAGGCACACACACATACTCACACACAATCACACACACTCACACACTATCGCACACTTATATACACACTCACACAATCACTCCAACTCACGCAACTGAAATTTCACAAAGAAACACACTCACACCCGCACACACTCACAGACTCATTCGCACTCACACACTCACACACTGCTGCACTCACACATTACACACACAGAGACACCAACACACATTCACAGAATGTCACAAACACACACACTCACACACTGCCACAAGCTCTCGCACACCTACTCACACACCAACGCACACAGATTCACATGCACTCACACACACACTCACACAATGTCACACACACACTCATACAATGTCACACACACACTCACACACCTACACACAGAAACACCCACATATTCAGACTGTCAGGCACACACATGCACACACACACAGTCACCTACTCATATACACATTCACTCACTCACTCCCACTCACACACCTTCACTCTCACAAACACCCTAGCACACTCTCACACTTACACACAGACACACACACTCAGACAAAAACACACTCACACATAGACACACAAAATATCACGCACACACCTAAACAAAACACACTCACACACACACACAAACACAATGACACACTCATATACACACTCACACACTCATTCCCAATCACACCTACACTCTCACAAACTCACACACACACACAGACACATGAGCACTCACGCACAATGACACAGTGCCATAAACAGTCACACACCTACACACATGTAGACACACCCACAAACACACAGACACACAGACTCACACGCATTCACACACACAATCACCCGGTCACACACACTCACACACCTACTCACACAAACACTTACAGACACACATGCACTAACACACACTCAAACACTGTCAAACACACACGCACACCTACACACACAAACAAACCAACACACAAACACAGGCTCACATGCAATCACACACACACTCACAAATAGTCACGCACTCTCACCTGCACTCACAGACACACTCTCAGCCACTCACAGACAAAAACACTCACACACAATCACACACTCGTATTCACACTCACTCCCACTAACACACCTACACACACACAAACAAACGCATCATCAAACACACACACACTCACATACAGAAATCACACAGGCACTCAGACACTCCTACACTCACACACACTGTCACACACCCTCACAAACACACACAATCACACAGGGTTCGGCACAATCACACACCTACACACACAGACTCACACACACACATTCTCACACACAATCACACACACTCACACACAGTCACCCAATCGTATACACATTCACACACTCACTCCCACTCACACAACTACACACACTCTCACAGAGTCACATGCACTCACACCCACACTAAAACCGTCAGACACACACACCTGCACACAAAGACGCTCAGACACTCACCCACAAACACAATCACACACAATAACACACTCGTACACACAGTCCCACTCTCACTCCCACTCACACTTACACACACACTTTCACACACACACATATAATAACCACAAAGGCACTCAAAAAGACACACCTACACTCAAACGCTCACACACACTCTCACACACCCACACAAAATCACGAAGACTGAGACACTGTTTCACACACTCACACACATACACACAGACACATTCACTCACATTCTCACACACAATCACAAAAACTCAGACACAATCACACACCCGTATACACACTCACACACACACAAACACGCACACAACTACACTCTCACAAACACACTCACACATTCACACACCTACACACAGAAACAACCACATTCTCACACACAATCGCACACACACAATTACGCACCTACACATAGACACAAACACATATAGGCACACACACATACTCACACACAATCACACACACTCACACACTATCGCACACTTATATACACACTCACACAATCACTCCAACTCACGCAACTGAAATTTCACAAAGAAACACACTCACACCCGCACACACTCACAGACTCATTCGCACTCACACACTCACACACTGCTGCACTCACACATTACACACACAGAGACACCAACACACATTCACAGAATGTCACAAACACACACACTCACACACTGCCACAAGCTCTCGCACACCTACTCACACACCAACGCACACAGATTCACATGCACTCACACACACACTCACACAATGTCACACACACACTCATACAATGTCACACACACACTCACACACCTACACACAGAAACACCCACATATTCAGACTGTCAGGCACACACATGCACACACACACAGTCACCTACTCATATACACATTCACTCACTCACTCCCACTCACACACCTTCACTCTCACAAACACCCTAGCACACTCTCACACTTACACACAGACACACACACTCAGACAAAAACACACTCACACATAGACACACAAAATGTCACGCACACACCTAAACAAAACACACTCACACACACACACAAACACAATGACACACTCATATACACACTCACACACTCATTCCCAATCACACCTACACTCTCACAAACTCACACACACACACAGACACATGAGCACTCACGCACAATGACACAGTGCCATAAACAGTCACACACCTACACACATGTAGACACACCCACAAACACACAGACACACAGACTCACACGCATTCACACACACAATCACCCGGTCACACACACTCACACACCTACTCACACAAACACTTACAGACACACATGCACTAACACACACTCAAACACTGTCAAACACACACGCACACCTACACACACAAACAAACCAACACACAAACACAGGCTCACATGCAATCACACACACACTCACAAATAGTCACGCACTCTCACCTGCACTCACAGACACACTCTCAGCCACTCACAGACAAAAACACTCACACACAATCACACACTCGTATTCACACTCACTCCCACTAACACACCTACACACACACAAAGAAACGCATCATCAAACACACACACACTCACATACAGAAATCACACAGGCACTCAGACACTCCTACACTCACACACACTGTCACACACCCTCACAAACACACACAATCACACAGGGTTCGGCACAATCACACACCTACACACACAGACTCACACACACACATTCTCACACACAATCACACACACTCACACACAGTCACCCAATCGTATACACATTCACACACTCACTCCCACTCACACAACTACACACACTCTCACAGAGTCACATGCACTCACACCCACACTAAAACCGTCAGACACACACACCTGCACACAAAGACGCTCAGACACTCACCCACAAACACAATCACACACAATAACACACTCGTACACACAGTCCCACTCTCACTCCCACTCACACTTACACACACACTTTCACACACACACATATAATAACCACAAAGGCACTCAAAAAGACACACCTACACTCAAACGCTCACACACACTCTCACACACCCACACAAAATCACGAAGACTGAGACACTGTTTCACACACTCACACACATACACACAGACACATTCACTCACATTCTCACACACAATCACAAAAACTCAGACACAATCACACACCCGTATACACACTCACACACACACAAACACGCACACAACTACACTCTCACAAACACACTCACACATTCACACACCTACACACAGAAACAACCACATTCTCACACACAATCGCACACACACAATTACGCACCTACACATAGACACAAACACATATAGGCACACACACATACTCACACACAATCACACACACTCACACACTATCGCACACTTATATACACACTCACACAATCACTCCAACTCACGCAACTGAAATTTCACAAAGAAACACACTCACACCCGCACACACTCACAGACTCATTCGCACTCACACACTCACACACTGCTGCACTCACACATTACACACACAGAGACACCAACACACATTCACAGAATGTCACAAACACACACACTCACACACTGCCACAAGCTCTCGCACACCTACTCACACACCAACACACACAGATTCACATGCACTCACACACACTCACACAATGTCACACACACACTCACACAATGTCACACACACACTCACACACCAACACACAGAAACACCCACATATTCAGACTGTCAGGCACACACATGCACACACACACAGTCACCCACTCATATACACATTCACTCACTCACTCCCACTCACACACCTTCACTCTCACAAACACCCTAGCACACTCTCACACTTACACACAGACACACACACTCAGACAAAAATACACTCACACATAGACACACAAAATGTCACGCACACACCTAAACAAAACACACTCACACACACACAAACACAATGACACACTCATATACACACTCACACACTCATTCCCAATCACACCTACACTCTCACAAACTCACACACACACACAGACACATGAGCACTCACGCACAATGACACAGTGCCATAAACAGTCACACACCTACACACATGTAGACACACCCACAAACACACAGACACACAGACTCACACGCATTCACACACACAATCACCTGGTCACACACACTCACACACCTACTCACACAAACACTTACAGACACACACGCACTAACACTCACTCAAACACTGTCAAACACACACGCACACCTACACACACAAACAAACCAACACACAAACACAGGCTCACATGCAATCACACACACACTCACAAATAGTCACGCACTCTCACCTGCACTCACAGACACACTCACAGCCACTCACAGACAAAAACACTCACACACAATCACACACTCGTATTCACACTCACTCCCTCTAACACACCTACACACACACAAACAAACGCATCATCAAACACACACACACTCACATACAGAAATCACACAGGCACTCAGACACTCCTACACTCACACACACTGTCACACACCCTCACAAACACACACAATCACACAGGGTTCGGCACAATCACACACCTACACACACAGACTCACACACACACATTCTCACACACAATCACACACACTCACACACAGTCACCCAATCGTATACACATTCACACACTCACTCCCACTCACACAACTACACACACACTCTCACAGAGTCACATGCACTCACACCCACACTAAAACCGTCAGACACACACACCTGCACACAAAGACGCTCAGACACTCACCCACAAACACAATCACACACAATAACACACTCGTACACACAGTCCCACTCTCACTCCCACTCACACTTACACACACACTTTCACACACACACATATAATAACCACAAAGGCACTCAAAAAGACACACCTACACTCAAACGCTCACACACACTCTCACACACCCACACAAAATCACGAAGACTGAGACACTGTTTCACACACTCACACACATACACACAGACACATTCACTCACATTCTCACACACAATCACAAAAACTCAGACACAATCACACACCCGTATACACACTCACACACACACAAACACGCACACAACTACACTCTCACAAACACACTCACACATTCACACACCTACACACAGAAACAACCACATTCTCACACACAGTCGCACACACACAATTACGCACCTACACATAGACACAAACACATATAGGCACACACACATACTCACACACAATCACACACACTCACACACTATCGCACACTTATATACACACTCACACAATCACTCCAACTCACGCAACTGAAATTTCACAAAGAAACACACTCACACCCGCACACACTCACAGACTCATTCGCACTCACACACTCACACACTGCTGCACTCACACATCTACACACACAGAGACAACAACACACATTCACAGAATGTCACAAACACACACACTCACACACTGCCACAAGCTCTCGCACACCTACTCACACACCAACACACACAGATTCACATGCACTCACACACACTCACACAATGTCACACACACACTCACACAATGTCACACACACACTCACACACCTACACACAGAAACACCCACATATTCAGACTGTCAGGCACACACATGCACACACACACAGTCACCCACTCATATACACATTCACTCACTCACTCCCACTCACACACCTTCACTCTCACAAACACCCTAGCACACTCTCACACTTACACACAGACACACACACTCAGACAAAAATACACTCACACATAGACACACAAAATGTCACGCACACACCTAAACAAAACACACTCACACACACACACAAACACAATGACACACTCATATACACACTCACACACTCATTCCCAATCACACCTACACTCTCACAAACTCACACACACACACAGACACATGAGCACTCACGCACAATGACACAGTGCCATAAACAGTCACACACCTACACACATGTAGACACACCCACAAACACACAGACACACAGACTCACACGCATTCACACACACAATCACCCGGTCACACACACTCACACACCTACTCACACAAACACTTACAGACACACACGCACTAACACTCACTCAAACACTGTCAAACACACACGCACACCTACACACACAAATAAACCAACACACAAACACAGGCTCACATGCAATCACACACACACTCACAAATAGTCACGCACCCTCACCTGCACTCACAGACACACTCACAGCCACTCACAGACAAAAACACTCACACACAATCACACACTCGTATTCACACTCACTCCCACTAACACACCTACACACACACAAACAAACGCATCATCAAACACACACACACTCACATACAGAAATCACACAGGCACTCAGACACTCCTACACTCACACACACTGTCACACACCCTCACAAACACACACAATCACACAGGGTTCGGCACAATCACACACCTACACACACAGACTCACACACACACATTCTCACACACAATCACACACACTCACACACAGTCACCCAATCGTATACACATTCACACACTCACTCCCACTCACACAACTACACACACACTCTCACAGAGTCACATGCACTCACACCCACACTAAAACCGTCAGACACACACACCTGCACACAAAGACGCTCAGACACTCACCCACAAACACAATCACACACAATAACACACTCGTACACACACTCCCACTCTCACTCCCACTCACACTTACACACACACTTTCACACACACACATATAATAACCACAAAGGCACTCAAAAAGACACACCTACACTCAAACGCTCACACACACTCTCACACACCCACACAAAATCACGAAGACTGAGACACTGTTTCACACACTCACACACATACACACAGACACATTCACTCACATTCTCACACACAATCACAAAAACTCAGACACAATCACACACCCGTATACACACTCACACACACACAAACACGCACACAACTACACTCTCACAAACACACTCACACATTCACACACCTACACACAGAAACAACCACATTCTCACACACAATAGCACACACACAATTACGCACCTACACATAGACACAAACACATATAGGCACACACACATACTCACACACAATCACACACACTCACACACTATCGCACACTTATATACACACTCACACAATCACTCCAACTCACGCAACTGAAATTTCACAAAGAAACACACTCACACCCGCACACACTCACAGACTCATTCGCACTCACACACTCACACACTGCTGCACTCACACATTACACACACAGAGACACCAACACACATTCACAGAATGTCACAAACACACACACTCACACACTGCCACAAGCTCTCGCACACCTGCTCACACACCAACGCACACAGATTCACATGCACTCACACACACACTCACACAATGTCACACACACACTCATACAATGTCACACACACACTCACACACCTACACACAGAAACACCCACATATTCAGACTCTCAGGCACACACATGCACACACACGCAGTCACCCACTCATATACACATTCACTCACTCACTCCCACTCACACACCTTCACTCTCACAAACACCCTAGCACACTCTCACACTTACACACAGACACACACACTCAGACAAAAATACACTCACACATAGACACACAAAATGTCACGCACACACCTAAACAAAACACACTCACACACACACACAAACACAATGACACACTCATATACACACTCACACACTCATTCCCAATCACACCTACACTCTCACAAACTCACACACACACACAGACACATGAGCACTCACGCACAATGACACAGTGCCATAAACAGTCACACACCTACACACATGTAGACACACCCACAAACACACAGACACACAGACTCACACGCATTCACACACACAATCACCCGGTCACACACACTCACACACCTACTCACACAAACACTTACAGACACACACGCACTAACACTCACTCAAACACTGTCAAACACACACGCACACCTACACACACAAACAAACCAACACACAAACACAGGCTCACATGCAATCACACACACACACTCACAAATAGTCACGCACTCTCACCTGCACTCACAGACACACTCACAGCCACTCACAGACAAAAACACTCACACACAATCACACACTCGTATTCACACTCACTCCCACTAACACACCTACACACACACAAACAAACGCATCATCAAACACACACACACTCACATACAGAAATCACACAGGCACTCAGACACTCCTACACTCACACACACTGTCACACACCCTCACAAACACACACAATCACACAGGGTTCGGCACAATCACACACCTACACACACAGACTCACACACACACATTCTCACACACAATCACACACACTCACACACAGTCACCCAATCGTATACACATTCACACACTCACTCCCACTCACACAACTACACACACACTCTCACAGAGTCACATGCACTCACACCCACACTAAAACCGTCAGACACACACACCTGCACACAAAGACGCTCAGACACTCACCCACAAACACAATCACACACAATAACACACTCGTACACACAGTCCCACTCTCACTCCCACTCACACTTACACACACACTTTCACACACACACACATATAATAACCACAAAGGCACTCAAAAAGACACACCTACACTCAAACGCTCACACACACTCTCACACACCCACACAAAATCACGAAGACTGAGACACTGTTTCACACACTCACACACATACACACAGACACATTCACTCACATTCTCACACACAATCACAAAAACTCAGACACAATCACACACCCGTATACTCACTCACACACACACAAACACTCACACAAGTACACTCTCACAAACACACTCACACATTCACACACCTACACACAGAAACACCCACATTCTCACACACAGTCGCACACACACAATTACGCACCTACACATAGACACAAACACATATAGGCACACACACATACTCACACACAATCACACACACTCACACACTATCGCACACTTATATACACACTCACACAATCACACCAACTCACGCAACTGAAATTTCACAAAGAAACACACTCACACCCGCACACACTCACAGACTCATTCGCACTCACACACTCACACACTGCTGCACTCACACATCTACACACACAGAGACACCAACTCACATTCACAGAATGTCACAAACACACACACTCACACACTGCCACAAGCTCTCGCACACCTACTCACACACCAACGCACACAGATTCACATGCACTCACACACACTCACACAATGTCACACACACACTCACACAATATCACACACACACTCACACACCTACACACAGAAACACCCACATATTCAGACTGTCAGGCACACACATGCACACACACGCAGTCACCCACTCATATACACATTCACTCACTCACTCCCACTCACACACCTTCACTCTCACAAACACCCTAGCACACTCTCACACTTACACACAGACACACACACTCAGACAAAAATACACTCACACATAGACACACAAAATGTCACGCACACACCTAAACAAAACACACTCACACACACACACAAACACAATGACACACTCATATACACACTCACACACTCATTCCCAATCACACCTACACTCTCACAAACTCACACACACACACAGACACATGAGCACTCACGCACAATGACACAGTGCCATAAACAGTCACACACCTACACACATGTAGACACACCCACAAACACACAGACACACAGACTCACACGCATTCACACACACAATCACCCGGTCACACACACTCACACACCTACTCACACAAACACTTACAGACACACACGCACTAACACTCACTCAAACACTGTCATACACACACGCACACCTACACACACAAACAAACCAACACACAAACACAGGCTCACATGCGATCACACACACACTCACAAATAGTCACGCACTCTCACCTGCACTCACACACACACTCACAGCCACTCACAGACAAAAACACTCACACACAATCACACACTCGTATTCACACTCACTCCCACTAACACACCTACACACACACAAACAAACGCATCATCAAACACACACACACTCACATACAGAAATCACACAGGCACTCAGACACTCCTACACTCACACACACTGTCACACACCCTCACAAACACACACAATCACACAGGGTTCTTCACAATCACACACCTACACACACAGACTCACACACACACATTCTCACACACAATCACACACACTCACACACAGTCACCCAATCGTATACACATTCACACACTCACTCCCACTCACACAACTACACACACACTCTCACAGTCACATGCACTCACACCCACACTAAAACCGTCAGACACACACACCTGCACACAAAGACGCTCAGACACTCACCCACAAACACAATCACACACAATAACACACTCGTACACACAGTCCCACTCTCACTCCCACTCACACTTACACACACACTTTCACACACACACATATAATAACCACAAAGGCACTCAAAAAGACACACCTACACTCAAACGCTCACACACACTCTCACACACCCACACAAAATCACGAAGACTGAGACACTGTTTCACACACTCACACACATACACACAGACACATTCACTCACATTCTCACACACAATCACAAAAACTCAGACACAATCACACACCCGTATACACACTCACACACACACAAACACTCACACAACTACACTCTCACAAACACACTCACACATTCACACACCTACACACAGAAACAACCACATTCTCACACACAGTCGCACACACACAATTACGCACCTACACATAGACACAAACACATATAGGCACACACACATACTCACACACAATCACACACACTCACACACTATCGCACACTTATATACACACTCACACAATCACTCCAACTCACGCAACTGAAATTTCACAAAGAAACACACTCACACCCGCACACACTCACAGACTCATTCGCACTCACACACTCACACACTGCTGCACTCACACATTACACACACAGAGACACCAACACACATTCACAGAATGTCACAATCACACACACTCACACACTGCCAAAATCGCTCGCACACCTACTCACACACCAACTCACACAGATTCACATGCACTCACACACACACTCACACAATGTCACACACACACTCACACACCTACACACAGAAACACCCACATATTCAGACTGTCTGGCACACACATGCACACACACACAGTCACACACTCATATACACATTCACTCACTCACTCCCACTCTCACACCTGCACTCTCACAAACACCCTAACACACTCTCACCCTTACTCACAGACACACACACACTCAGACAGAAATGCACTCCCACATAGACTCACACAATGTCACGCACACACCTAAACAAAAACACACTCACACACACACTCAAACACAATGACACACTCATATACACACTCACACACACATTCCTAATCACACCTACACTCTCACAAACTCACACACACACACACAGACACATGAGCACTCACGCACATTGACACAGTGCTATAAACAGTCACACACCTACACACATGTAGACACACCCACAAACACACAGACACACAGACTCACACGCATTCAAACACACAATCACCCGGTCACACACACTCACACACCTACTCACACAAACACTTACAGACACACACGCACTAACACTCACTCAAACACTGTCAAACACACACGCACACCTACACACACAAACAAAACAACACACAAACACAGGCTCACATGCAATCACACACACACTCACAAATAGTCACGCACTCTCACCTGCACTCACAGACACACTCACAGCCACTCACAGACAAAAACACTCACACACAATCACACACTCGTATACACACTCACTCCCACTAACACACCTACACACACACAAACAAACGCATCATCAAACACACACACACTCACATACAGAAATCACACAGGCACTCAGACACTCCTACACTCACACACACTGTCACACACCCTCACAAACACACACAATCACACAGGGTTCGGCACAATCACACACCTACACACACAGACTCACACACACATTCTCACACACAATCACACACACTCACACACAGTCACCCAATCGTATACACATTCACACACTCACTCCCACTCACACAACTACACACACACTCTCACAGAGTCACATGCACTCACACCCACACTAAAACCGTCAGACACACACACCTGCACACAAAGACGCTCAGACACTCACCCACAAACACAATCACACACAATAACACACTCGTACACACAGTCCCACTCTCACTCCCACTCACACTTACACACACACTTTCACACACACACATATAATAACCACAAAGGCACTCAAAAAGACACACCTACACTCAAACGCTCACACACACTCTCACACACCCACACAAAATCACGAAGACTGAGACACTGTTTCACACACTCACACACATACACACAGACACATTCACTCACATTCTCACACACAATCACAAAAACTCAGACACAATCACACACCCGTATACTCACTCACACACACACAAACACTCACACAAGTACACTCTCACAAACACACTCACACATTCACACACCTACACACAGAAACACCCACATTCTCACACACAGTCGCACACACACAATTACGCACCTACACATAGACACAAACACATATAGGCACACACACATACTCACACACAATCACACACACTCACACACTATCGCACACTTATATACACACTCACACAATCACTCCAACTCACGCAACTGAAATTTCACAAAGAAACACACTCTCACCCGCACACACTCACAGACTCATTCGCACTCACACACTCACACACTGCTGCACTCACACATCTACACACACAGAGACACCAACACACATTCACAGAATGTCACAAACACACACACTCACACACTGCCACAAGCTCTCGCACACCTACTCACACACCAACACACACAGATTCACATGCACTCACACACACTCACACAATGTCACACACACACTCACACAATGTCACACACACACTCACACACCTACACACAGAAACACCCACATATTCAGACTGTCAGGCACACACATGCACACACACGCAGTCACCCACTCATATACACATTCACTCACTCACTCCCACTCACACACCTTCACTCTCACAAACACCCTAGCACACTCTCACACTTACACACAGACACACACACTCAGACAAAAATACACTCACACATAGACACACAAAATGTCACGCACACACCTAAACAAAACACACTCACACACACACACAAACACAATGACACACTCATATACACACTCACACACTCATTCCCAATCACACCTACACTGTCACAAACTCACACACACACAGACACATGAGCACTCACGCACAATGACACAGTGCCATAAACAGTCACACACCTACACACATGTAGACACACCCACAAACACACAGACACACAGACTCACACGCATTCACACACACAATCACCCGGTCACACACACTCACACACCTACTCACACAAACACTTACAGACACACACGCACTAACACTCACTCAAACACTGTCAAACACACACGCACACCTACACACACAAACAAACCAACACACAAACACAGGCTCACATGCAATCACACACACACTCACAAATAGTCACGCACTCTCACCTGCACTCACAGACACACTCACAGCCACTCACAGACAAAAACACTCACACACAATCACACACTCGTATTCACACTCACTCCCACTAACACACCTACACACACACAAACAAACGCATCATCAAACACACACACACTCACATACAGAAATCACACAGGCACTCAGACACTCCTACACTCACACACACTGTCACACACCCTCACAAACACACACAATCACACAGGGTTCGGCACAATCACACACCTACACACAAAGACTCACTCACACACATTGTCACACACAATCACACACACTCACACACAGTCACCCAATCGTATACACATTCACACACTCACTCCCACTCACACAACTACACACACACTCTCACAGAGTCACATGCACTCACACCCACACTAAAACCGTCAGACACACACACCTGCACACAAAGACGCTCAGACACTCACCCACAAACACAATCACACACAATAACACACTCGTACACACAGTCCCACTCTCACTCCCACTCACACTTACACACACACTTTCACTCACACACATATAATAACCACAAAGGCACTCAAAAAGACACACCTACACTCAAACGCTCACACACACTCTCACACACCCACACAAAATCACGAAGACTGAGACACTGTTTCACACACTCACACACATACACACAGACACATTCACTCACATTCTCACACACAATCACAAAAACTCAGACACAATCACACACCCGTATACTCACTCACACACACACAAACACTCACACAAGTACACTCTCACAAACACACTCACACATTCACACACCTACACACAGAAACACCCACATTCTCACACACAGTCGCACACACACAATTACGCACCTACACATAGACACAAACACATATAGGCACACACACATACTCACACACAATCACACACACTCACACACTATCGCACACTTATATACACACTCACACAATCACTCCAACTCACGCAACTGAAATTTCACAAAGAAACACACTCACACCCGCACACACTCACAGACTCATTCGCACTCACACACTCACACACTGCTGCACTCACACATCTACACACACAGAGACACCAACACACATTCACAGAATGTCACAAACACACACACTCACACACTGCCACAAGCTCTCGCACACCTACTCACACACCAACACACACAGATTCACATGCACTCACACACACTCACACAATGTCACACACACACTCACACAATATCACACACACACTCACACACCTACACACAGAAACACCCACATATTCAGACTGTCAGGCACACACATGCACACACACGCAGTCACCCACTCATATACACATTCACTCACTCACTCCCACTCACACACCTTCACTCTCACAAACACCCTAGCACACTCTCACACTTACACACAGACACACACACTCAGACAAAAATACACTCACACATATACTCACACAATGTCACACACACACCTAAGCAAAAACACACTCACACACACACAAACACAATGACACACTCATATACACACTCACACACTAATTCCCAATCACACCTACACTCTCACAAACTCACACACACACACAGACACATGAGCACTCACGCACAATGACACAGTGCCATAAACAGTCACACACCTACACACATGTAGACACACCCACAAACACACAGACACACAGACTCACACGCATTCACACACACAATCACCCGGTCACACACACTCACACACCTACTCACACAAACACTTACAGACACACACGCACTAACACTCACTCAAACACTGTCAAACACACACGCACACCTACACACACAAACAAACCAACACACAAACACAGGCTCACATGCGATCACACACACACTCACAAATAGTCACGCACTCTCACCTGCACTCACAGACACACTCACAGCCACTCACAGACAAAAACACTCACACACAATCACACACTCGTATTCACACTCACTCCCACTAACACACCTACACACACACAAACAAACGCATCATCAAACACACACACACTCACATACAGAAATCACACAGGCACTCAGACACTCCTACACTCACACACACTGTCACACACCCTCACAAACACACACAATCACACAGGGTTCGGCACAATCACACACCTACACACACAGACTCACACACACACATTCTCACACACAATCACACACACTCACACAGTCACCCAATCGTATACACATTCACACACTCACTCCCACTCACACAACTACACACACACTCTCACAGTCACATGCACTCACACCCACACTAAAACCGTCAGACACACACACCTGCACACAAAGACGCTCAGACACTCACCCACAAACACAATCACACACAATAACACACTCGTACACACAGTCCCACTCTCACTCCCACTCACACTTACACACACACTTTCACACACACACATATAATAACCACAAAGGCACTCAAAAAGACACACCTACACTCAAACGCTCACACACACTCTCACACACCCACACAAAATCACGAAGACTGAGACACTGTTTCACACACTCACACACATACACACAGACACATTCACTCACATTCTCACACACAATCACCAAAACTCAGACACAATCACACACCCGTATACACACTCACACACACACAAACACTCACACAAGTACACTCTCACAAACACACTCACACATTCACACACCTACACACAGAAACACCCACATTCTCACACACAGTAGCACACACACAATTACGCACCTACACATAGACACAAACACATATAGGCACACACACATACTCACACACAATCACACACACTATCGCACACTTATATACACACTCACACAATCACTCCAACTCACGCAACTGAAATTTCACAAAGAAACACACTCACACCCGCACACACTCACAGACTCATTCGCACTCACACACTCACACACTGCTGCACTCACACATCTACACACACAGAGACACCAACACACATTCACAGAATGTCACAAACACACACACTCACACACTGCCACAAGCTCTCGCACACCTACTCACACACCAACACACACAGATTCACATGCACTCACACACACTCACACAATGTCACACACACACTCACACAATGTCACACACACACTCACACACCTACACACAGAAACACCCACATATTCAGACTGTCAGGTACACACATGCACACACACACAGTCACCCACTCATATACACATTCACTCACTCACTCCCACTCACACACCTTCACTCTCACAAACACCCTAGCACACTCTCACACTTACACACAGACACACACACTCAGACAAAAATACACTCACACATAGACACACAAAATGTCACGCACACACCTAAACAAAACACACTCACACACACACAAACACAATGACACACTCATATACACACTCACACACTCATTCCCAATCACACCTACACTCTCACAAACTCACACACACACACAGACACATGAGCACTCACGCACAATGACACAGTGCCATAAACAGTCACACACCTACACACATGTAGACACACCCACAAACACACAGACACACAGACTCACACGCATTCACACACACAATCACCCGGTCACACACACTCACACACCTACTCACACAAACACTTACAGACACACATGCACTAACACACACTCAAACACTGTCAAACACACACGCACACCTACACACACAAACAAACCAACACACAAACACAGGCTCACATGCAATCACACACACACTCACAAATAGTCACGCACCCTCACCTGCACTCACAGACACACTCACAGCCACTCACAGACAAAAACACTCACACACAATCACACACTCGTATTCACACTCACTCCCACTAACACACCTACACACACACAAACAAACGCATCATCAAACACACACACACTCACATACAGAAATCACACAGGCACTCAGACACTCCTACACTCACACACAGTCACACACCCTCACAAACACACACAATCACACAGGGTTCGGCACAATCACACACCTACACACACAGACTCACACACACACATTCTCACACACAATCACACACACTCACACACAGTCACCCAATCGTATACACATTCACACACTCACTCCCACTCACACAACTACACACACACTCTCACAGAGTCACATGCACTCACACCCACACTAAAACCGTCAGACACACACACCTGCACACAAAGACGCTCAGACACTCACCCACAAACACAATCACACACAATAACACACTCGTACACACAGTCCCACTCTCACTCCCACTCACACTTACACACACACTTTCACACACACACATATAATAACCACAAAGGCACTCAAAAAGACACACCTACACTCAAACGCTCACACACACTCTCACACACCCACACAAAATCACGAAGACTGAGACACTGTTTCACACACTCACACACATACACACAGACACATTCACTCACATTCTCACACACAATCACAAAAACTCAGACACAATCACACACCCGTATACACACTCACACACACACAAACACGCACACAACTACACTCTCACAAACACACTCACACATTCACACACCTACACACAGAAACAACCACATTCTCACACACAATCGCACACACACAATTACGCACCTACACATAGACACAAACACATATAGGCACACACACATACTCACACACAATCACACACACTCACACACTATCGCACACTTATATACACACTCACACAATCACTCCAACTCACGCAACTGAAATTTCACAAAGAAACACACTCACACCCGCACACACTCACAGACTCATTCGCACTCACACACTCACACACTGCTGCACTCACACATTACACACACAGAGACACCAACACACATTCACAGAATGTCACAAACACACACACTCACACACTGCCACAAGCTCTCGCACACCTGCTCACACACCAACGCACACAGATTCACATGCACTCACACACACACTCACACAATGTCACACACACACTCATACAATGTCACACACACACTCACACACCTACACACAGAAACACCCACATATTCAGACTGTCAGGCACACACATGCACACACACACAGTCACCCACTCATATACACATTCACTCACTCACTCCCACTCACACACCTTCACTCTCACAAACACCCTAGCACACTCTCACACTTACACACAGACACACACACTCAGACAAAAATACACTCACACATAGACACACAAAATGTCACGCACACACCTAAACAAAACACACTCACACACACACAAACACAATGACACACTCATATACACACTCACACACTCATTCCCAATCACACCTACACTCTCACAAACTCACACACACACACAGACACATGAGCACTCACGCACAATGACACAGTGCCATAAACAGTCACACACCTACACACATGTAGACACACCCACAAACACACAGACACACAGACTCACACGCATTCACACACACAATCACCCGGTCACACACACTCACACACCTACTCACACAAACACTTACAGACGCACACGCACTAACACTCACTCAAACACTGTCAAACACACACGCACACCTACACACACAAACAAACCAACACACAAACACAGGCTCACATGCAATCACACACACACTCACAGTCACGCACCCTCACCTGCACTCACAGACACACTCACAGCCACTCACAGACAAAACACTCACACACAATCACACACTCGTATTCACACTCACTCCCACTAACACACCTACACACACACAAACAAACGCATCATCAAACACACACACACTCACATACAGAAATCACACAGGCACTCAGACACTCCTACACTCATACACACTGTCACACACCCTCACAAACACACACAATCACACAGGGTACGGCACAATCACACACCTACACACACAGACTCACACACACACATTCTCACACACAATCACCCAATCGTATACACATTCACACACTCACTCCCACTCACACAACTACACACACACTCTCACAGAGTCACATGCACTCACACCCACACTAAAACCGTCAGACACACACACCTGCACACAAAGACGCTCAGACACTCACCCACAAACACAATCACACACAATAACACACTCGTACACACACTCCCACTCTCACTCCCACTCACACTTACACACACACTTTCACACACACACATATAATAACCACAAAGGCACTCAAAAAGACACACCTACACTCAAACGCTCACACACACTCTCACACACCCACACAAAATCACGAAGACTGAGACACTGTTTCACACACTCACACACATACACACAGACACATTCACTCACATTCTCACACACAATCACAAAAACTCAGACACAATCACACACCCGTATACACACTCACACACACACAAACACGCACACAACTACACTCTCACAAACACACTCACACATTCACACACCTACACACAGAAACAACCACATTCTCACACACAATAGCACACACACAATTACGCACCTACACATAGACACAAACACATATAGGCACACACACATACTCACACACAATCACACACACTCACACACTATCGCACACTTATATACACACTCACACAATCACTCCAACTCACGCAACTGAAATTTCACAAAGAAACACACTCACACCCGCACACACTCACAGACTCATTCGCACTCACACACTCACACACTGCTGCACTCACACATTACACACACAGAGACACCAAAACACATTCACAGAATGTCACAAACACACACACTCACACACTGCCACAAGCTCTCGCACACCTACTCACACACCAACACACACAGATTCACATGCACTCACACACACTCACACAATGTCACACACACACTCACACAATGTCACACACACACTCACACACCTACACACAGAAACACCCACATATTCAGACTGTCAGGCACACACATGCACACACACACAATCACACACACTCACACACTATCGCACACTTATATACACACTCACACAATCACTCCAACTCACGCAACTGAAATTTCACAAAGAAACACACTCACACCCGCACACACTCACAGACTCATTCGCACTCACACACTCACACACTGCTGCACTCACACATTACACACACAGAGACACCAACACACATTCACAGAATGTCACAAACACACACACTCACACACTGCCACAAGCTCTCGCACACCTACTCACACACCAACACACACAGATTCACATGCACTCACACACACTCACACAATGTCACACACACACTCACACAATGTCACACACACACTCACACACCTACACACAGAAACACCCACATATTCAGACTCTCAGGCACACACATGCACACACACGCAGTCACCCACTCATATACACATTCACTCACTCACTCCCACTCACACACCTTCACTCTCACAAACACCCTAGCACACTCTCACACTTACACACAGACACACACACTCAGACAAAAATACACTCACACATAGACACACAAAATGTCACGCACACACCTAAACAAAACACACTCACACACACACACAAACACAATGACACACTCATATACACACTCACACACTCATTCCCAATCACACCTACACTCTCACAAACTCACACACACACACAGACACATGAGCACTCACGCACAATGACACAGTGCCATAAACAGTCACACACCTACACACATGTAGACACACCCACAAACACACAGACACACAGACTCACACGCATTCACACACACAATCACCCGGTCACACACACTCACACACCTACTCACACAAACACTTACAGACACACACGCACTAACACTGAAACACTGTCAAACACACACGCACACCTACACACACAAACAAACCAACACACAAACACAGGCTCACATGCGATCACACACACACTCACAAATAGTCACGCACTCTCACCTGCACTCACAGACACACTCACAGCCACTCACAGACAAAAACACTCACACACAATCACACACTCGTATTCACACTCACTCCCACTAACACACCTACACACACACAAACAAACGCATCATCAAACACACACACACTCACATACAGAAATCACACAGGCACTCAGACACTCCTACACTCACACACACTGTCACACACCCTCACAAACACACACAATCACACAGGGTTCGGCACAATCACACACCTACACACACAGACTCACACACACACATTCTCACACACAATCACACACACTCACACACAGTCACCCAATCGTATACACATTCACACACTCACTCCCACTCACACAACTACACACACACTCTCACAGTCACATGCACTCACACCCACACTAAAACCGTCAGACACACACACCTGCACACAAAGACGCTCAGACACTCACCCACAAACACAATCACACACAATAACACACTCGTACACACAGTCCCACTCTCACTCCCACTCACACTTACACACACACTTTCACACACACACATATAATAACCACAAAGGCACTCAAAAAGACACACCTACACTCAAACGCTCACACACACTCTCACACACCCACACAAAATCACGAAGACTGAGACACTGTTTCACACACTCACACACATACACACAGACACATTCACTCACATTCTCACACACAATCACAAAAACTCAGACACAATCACACACCCGTATACACACTCACACACACACAAACACGCACACAACTACACTCTCACAAACACACTCACACATTCACACACCTACACACAGAAACACCCACATTCTCACACACAGTCGCACACACACAATTACGCACCTACACATAGACACAAACACATATAGGCACACACACATACTCACACACAATCACACACACTCACACACTATCGCACACTTATATACACACTCACACAATCACTCCAACTCACGCAACTGAAATTTCACAAAGAAACACACTCACACCCGCACACACTCACAGACTCATTCGCACTCACACACTCACACACTGCTGCACTCACACATCTACACACACAGAGACACCAACACACATTCACAGAATGTCACAAACACACACACTCACACACTGCCACAAGCTCTCGCACACCTACTCACACACCAACACACACAGATTCACATGCACTCACACACACTCACACAATGTCACACACACACTCACACAATGTCACACACACACTCACACACCTACACACAGAAACACCCACATATTCAGACTGTCAGGCACACACATGCACACACACACAGTCACCCACTCATATACACATTCACTCACTCACTCCCACTCACACACCTTCACTCTCACAAACACCCTAGCACACTCTCACACTTACACACAGACACACACACTCAGACAAAAATACACTCACACATAGACACACAAAATGTCACGCACACACCTAAACAAAACACACTCACACACACACACAAACACAATGACACACTCATATACACACTCACACACTCATTCCCAATCACACCTACACTCTCACAAACTCACACACACACACAGACACATGAGCACTCACGCACAATGACACAGTGCCATAAACAGTCACACACCTACACACATGTAGACACACCCACAAACACACAGACACACAGACTCACACGCATTCACACACACAATCACCCGGTCACACACACTCACACACCTACTCACACAAACACTTACAGACACACACGCACTAACACTCACTCAAACACTGTCAAACACACACGCACACCTACACACACAAATAAACCAACACACAAACACAGGCTCACATGCAATCACACACACACTCACAAATAGTCACGCACCCTCACCTGCACTCACAGACACACTCACAGCCACTCACAGACAAAAACACTCACACACAATCACACACTCGTATTCACACTCACTCCCACTAACACACCTACACACACACAAACAAACGCATCATCAAACACACACACACTCACATACAGAAATCACACAGGCACTCAGACACTCCTACACTCACACACACTGTCACACACCCTCACAAACACACACAATCACACAGGGTTCGGCACAATCACACACCTACACACACAGACTCACACACACACATTCTCACACACAATCACACACACTCACACACAGTCACCCAATCGTATACACATTCACACACTCACTCCCACTCACACAACTACACACACACTCTCACAGAGTCACATGCACTCACACCCACACTAAAACCGTCAGACACACACACCTGCACACAAAGACGCTCAGACACTCACCCACAAACACAATCACACACAATAACACACTCGTACACACAGTCCCACTCTCACTCCCACTCACACTTACACACACACTTTCACACACACACACATATAATAACCACAAAGGCACTCAAAAAGACACACCTACACTCAAACGCTCACACACACTCTCACACACCCACACAAAATCACGAAGACTGAGACACTGTTTCACACACTCACACACATACACACAGACACATTCACTCACATTCTCACACACAATCACAAAAACTCAGACACAATCACACACCCGTATACTCACTCACACACACACAAACACTCACAAAAGTACACTCTCACAAACACACTCACACATTCACACACCTACACACAGAAACACCCACATTCTCACACACAGTCGCACACACACAATTACGCACCTACACATAGACACAAACACATATAGGCACACACACATACTCACACACAATCACACACACTCACACACTATCGCACACTTATATACACACTCACACAATCACACCAACTCACGCAACTGAAATTTCACAAAGAAACACACTCACACCCGCACACACTCACAGACTCATTCGCACTCACACACTCACACACTGCTGCACTCACACATCTACACACACAGAGACACCAACACACATTCACAGAATGTCACAAACACACACACTCACACACTGCCACAAGCTCTCGCACACCTACTCACACACCAACGCACACAGATTCACATGCACTCACACACACTCACACAATGTCACACACACACTCACACAATGTCACACACACACTCACACACCTACACACAGATACACCCACATATTCAGACTGTCAGGCACACACATGCACACACACGCAGTCACCCACTCATATACACATTCACTCACTCACTTCCACTCACACACCTTCACTCTCACAAACACCCTAGCACACTCTCACACTTACACACAGACACACACACTCAGACAAAAATACACTCACACATAGACACACAAAATGTCACGCACACACCTAAACAAAACACACTCACACACACACACAAACACAATGACACACTCATATACACACTCACACACTCATTCCCAATCACACCTACACTCTCACAAACTCACACACACACACAGACACATGAGCACTCACGCACAATGACACAGTGCCATAAACAGTCACACACCTACACACATGTAGACACACCCACAAACACACAGACACACAGACTCACACGCATTCACACACACAATCACCCGGTCACACACACTCACACACCTACTCACTCAAACACTTACAGACACACACGCACTAACACTCACTCAAACACTGTCAAACACACACGCACACCTACACACACAAACAAACCAACACACAAACACAGGCTCACATGCAATCACACACACACTCACAAATAGTCACGCACCCTCACCTGCACTCACAGACACACTCACAGCCACTCACAGACAAAAACACTCACACACAATCACACACTCGTATTCACACTCACTCCCACTAACACACCTACACACACACAAACAAACGCATCATCAAACACACACACACTCACATACAGAAATCACACAGGCACTCAGACACTCCTACACTCACACACAGTCACACACCCTCACAAACACACACAATCACACAGGGTTCGGCACAATCACACACCTACACACACAGACTCACACACACACATTCTCACACACAATCACACACACTCACACACAATCACCCAATCGTATACACATTCACACACTCACTCCCACTCACACAACTACACACACACTCTCACAGAGTCACATGCACTCACACCCACACTAAAACCGTCAGACACACACACCTGCACACAAAGACGCTCAGACACTCACCCACAAACACAATCACACACAATAACACACTCGTACACACACTCCCACTCTCACTCCCACTCACACTTACACACACACTTTCACACACACACATATAATAACCACAAAGGCACTCAAAAAGACACACCTACACTCAAACGCTCACACACACTCTCACACACCCACACAAAATCACGAAGACTGAGACACTGTTTCACACACTCACACACATACACACAGACACATTCACTCACATTCTCACACACAATCACAAAAACTCAGACACAATCACACACCCGTATACACACTCACACACACACAAACACGCACACAACTACACTCTCACAAACACACTCACACATTCACACACCTACACACAGAAACAACCACATTCTCACACACAATCGCACACACACAATTACGCACCTACACATAGACACAAACACATATAGGCACACACACATACTCACACACAATCACACACACTCACACACTATCGCACACTTATATACACACTCACACAATCACTCCAACTCACGCAACTGAAATTTCACAAAGAAACACACTCACACCCGCACACACTCACAGACTCATTCGCACTCACACACTCACACACTGCTGCACTCACACATTACACACACAGAGACACCAACACACATTCACAGAATGTCACAATCACACACACTCACACACTGCCACAATCTCTCGCACACCTACTCACACACCAACTCACACAGATTCACATGCACTCACACACACACTCACACAATGTCACACACACACTCACACACCTACACACAGAAACACCCACATATTCAGACTGTCTGGCACACACATGCACACACACACAGTCACACACTCATATACACATTCACTCACTCACTCCCACTCTCACACCTGCACTCTCACAAACACCCTAACACACTCTCACCCTTACTCACTGACACACACACACTCAGACAGAAATGCACTCCCACATAGACTCACACAATGTCACTCACACACCTAAACAAAAACACACTCACACACACACTCAAACACAATGACACACTCATATACACACTCACACACTCATTCCCAATCACACCTACACTCTCACAAACTCACACACACACACAGACACATGAGCACTCACGCACAATGACACAGTGCCATAAACAGTCACACACCTACACACATGTAGACACACCCACAAACACACAGACACACAGACTCACACGCATTCACACACACAATCACCTGGTCACACACACTCACACACCTACTCACACAAACACTTACAGACACACACGCACTAACACTCACTCAAACACTGTCAAACACACACGCACACCTACACACACAAACAAACCAACACACAAACACAGGCTCACATGCAATCACACACACACTCACAAATAGTCACGCACTCTCACCTGCACTCACAGACACACTCACAGCCACTCACAGACAAAAACACTCACACACAATCACACACTCGTATTCACACTCACTCCCACTAACGCACCTACACACACACAAACAAACGCATCATCAAACACACACACACTCACATACAGAAATCACACAGGCACTCAGACACTCCTACACTCACACACACTGTCACACACCCTCACAAACACACACAATCACACAGGGTTCGGCACAATCACACACCTACACACACAGACTCACACACACACATTCTCACACACAATCACACACACTCACACACAGTCACCCAATCGTATACACATTCACACACTCACTCCCACTCACACAACTACACACACACTCTCACAGTCACATGCACTCACACCCACACTAAAACCGTCAGACACACACACCTGCACACAAAGACGCTCAGACACTCACCCACAAACACAATCACACACAATAACACACTCGTACACACAGTCCCACTCTCACTCCCACTCACACTTACACACACACTTTCACACACACACATATAATAACCACAAAGGCACTCAAAAAGACACACCTACACTCAAACGCTCACACACACTCTCACACACCCACACAAAATCACGAAGACTGAGACACTGTTTCACACACTCACACACATACACACAGACACATTCACTCACATTCTCACACACAATCACAAAAACTCAGACACAATCACACACCCGTATACACACTCACACACACACAAACACTCACACAAGTACACTCTCACAAACACACTCACACATTCACACACCTACACACAGAAACACCCACATTCTCACACACAGTAGCACACACACAATTACGCACCTACACATAGACACAAACACATATAGGAACACACACATACTCACACACAATCACACACACTCACACACTATCGCACACTTATATACACACTCACACAATCACTCCAACTCACGCAACTGAAATTTCACAAAGAAACACACTCACACCCGCACACACTCACAGACTCATTCGCACTCACACACTCACACACTGCTGCACTCACACATCTACACACACAGAGACAACAACACACATTCACAGAATGTCACAAACACACACACTCACACACTGCCACAAGCTCTCGCACACCTACTCACACACCAACACACACAGATTCACATGCACTCACACACACTCACACAATGTCACACACACACTCACACAATGTCACACACACACTCACACACCTACACACAGAAACACCCACATATTCAGACTGTCAGGCACACACATGCACACACACACAGTCACCCACTCATATACACATTCACTCACTCACTCCCACTCACACACCTTCACTCTCACAAACACCCTAGCACACTCTCACACTTACACACAGACACACACACTCAGACAAAAATACACTCACACATAGACACACAAAATGTCACGCACACACCTAAACAAAACACACTCACACACACACAAACACAATGACACACTCATATACACACTCACACACTCATTCCCAATCACACCTACACTCTCACAAACTCACACACACACACAGACACATGAGCACTCACGCACAATGACACAGTGCCATAAACAGTCACACACCTACACACATGTAGACACACCCACAAACACACAGACACACAGACTCACACGCATTCACACACACAATCACCTGGTCACACACACTCACACACCTACTCACACAAACACTTACAGACACACACGCACTAACACTCACTCAAACACTGTCAAACACACACGCACACCTACACACACAAACAAACCAACACACAAACACAGGCTCACATGCAATCACACACACACTCACAAATAGTCACGCACTCTCACCTGCACTCACAGACACACTCACAGCCACTCACAGACAAAAACACTCACACACAATCACACACTCGTATTCACACTCACTCCCACTAACGCACCTACACACACACAAACAAACGCATCATCAAACACACACACACTCACATACAGAAATCACACAGGCACTCAGACACTCCTACACTCACACACACTGTCACACACCCTCACAAACACACACAATCACACAGGGTTCGGCACAATCACACACCTACACACAAAGACTCACTCACACACATTCTCACACACAATCACACACACTCACACACAGTCACCCAATCGTATACACATTCACACACTCACTCCCACTCACACAACTACACACACACTCTCACAGTCACATGCACTCACACCCACACTAAAACCGTCAGACACACACACCTGCACACAAAGACGCTCAGACACTCACCCACAAACACAATCACACACAATAACACACTCGTACACACAGTCCCACTCTCACTCCCACTCACACTTACACACACACTTTCACACACACACATATAATAACCACAAAGGCACTCAAAAAGACACACCTACACTCAAACGCTCACACACACTCTCACACACCCACACAAAATCACGAAGACTGAGACACTGTTTCACACACTCACACACATACACACAGACACATTCACTCACATTCTCACACACAATCACAAAAACTCAGACACAATCACACACCCGTATACACACTCACACACACACAAACACGCACACAACTACACTCTCACAAACACACTCACACATTCACACACCTACACACAGAAACAACCACATTCTCACACACAGTCGCACACACACAATTACGCACCTACACATAGACACAAACACATATAGGCACACACACATACTCACACACAATCACACACACTCACACACTATCGCACACTTATATACACACTCACACAATCACTCCAACTCACGCAACTGAAATTTCACAAAGAAACACACTCACACCCGCACACACTCACAGACTCATTCGCACTCACACACTCACACACTGCTGCACTCACACATCTACACACACAGAGACACCAACACACATTCACAGAATGTCACAAACACACACACTCACACACTGCCACAAGCTCTCGCACACCTACTCACACACCAACACACACAGATTCACATGCACTCACACACACTCACACAATGTCACACACACACTCACACAATGTCACACACACACTCACACGCCAACACACAGAAACACCCACATATTCAGACTGTCAGGCACACACATGCACGCACACACAGTCACCCACTCATATACACATTCACTCACTCACTCCCACTCACACACCTTCACTCTCACAAACACCCTAGCACACTCTCACACTTACACACAGACACACACACTCAGACAAAAATACACTCACACATAGACACACAAAATGTCACGCACACACCTAAACAAAACACACTCACACACACACAAACACAATGACACACTCATATACACACTCACACACTCATTCCCAATCACACCTACACTCTCACAAACTCACACACACACACAGACACATGAGCACTCACGCACAATGACACAGTGCCATAAACAGTCACACACCTACACACATGTAGACACACCCACAAACACACAGACACACAGACTCACACGCATTCACACACACAATCACCTGGTCACACACACTCACACACCTACTCACACAAACACTTACAGACACACACGCACTAACACTCACTCAAACACTGTCAAACACACACGCACACCTACACACACAAACAAACCAACACACAAACACAGGCTCACATGCAATCACACACACACTCACAAATAGTCACGCACTCTCACCTGCACTCACAGACACACTCACAGCCACTCACAGACAAAAACACTCACACACAATCACACACTCGTATTCACACTCACTCCCACTAACACACCTACACACACACAAACAAACGCATCATCAAACACACACACACTCACATACAGAAATCACACAGGCACTCAGACACTCCTACACTCACACACACTGTCACACACCCTCACAAACACACACAATCACACAGGGTTCGGCACAATCACACACCTACACACACAGACTCACACACACACATTCTCACACACAATCACACACACTCACACACAGTCACCCAATCGTATACACATTCACACACTCACTCCCACTCACACAACTACACACACACTCTCACAGAGTCACATGCACTCACACCCACACTAAAACCGTCAGACACACACACCTGCACACAAAGACGCTCAGACACTCACCCACAAACACAATCACACACAATAACACACTCGTACACACAGTCCCACTCTCACTCCCACTCACACTTACACACACACTTTCACACACACACATATAATAACCACAAAGGCACTCAAAAAGACACACCTACACTCAAACGCTCACACACACTCTCACACACCCACACAAAATCACGAAGACTGAGACACTGTTTCACACACTCACACACATACACACAGACACATTCACTCACATTCTCACACACAATCACAAAAACTCAGACACAATCACACACCCGTATACACACTCACACACACACAAACACGCACACAACTACACTCTCACAAACACACTCACACATTCACACACCTACACACAGAAACAACCACATTCTCACACACAGTCGCACACACACAATTACGCACCTACACATAGACACAAACACATATAGGCACACACACATACTCACACACAATCACACACACTCACACACTATCGCACACTTATATACACACTCACACAATCACTCCAACTCACGCAACTGAAATTTCACAAAGAAACACACTCACACCCGCACACACTCACAGACTCATTCGCACTCACACACTCACACACTGCTGCACTCACACATCTACACACACAGAGACAACAACACACATTCACAGAATGTCACAAACACACACACTCACACACTGCCACAAGCTCTCGCACACCTACTCACACACCAACACACACAGATTCACATGCACTCACACACACTCACACAATGTCACACACACACTCACACAATGTCACACACACACTCACACACCTACACACAGAAACACCCACATATTCAGACTGTCAGGCACACACATGCACACACACACAGTCACCCACTCATATACACATTCACTCACTCACTCCCACTCACACACCTTCACTCTCACAAACACCCTAGCACACTCTCACACTTACACACAGACACACACACTCAGACAAAAATACACTCACACATAGACACACAAAATGTCACGCACACACCTAAACAAAACACACTCACACACACACAAACACAATGACACACTCATATACACACTCACACACTCATTCCCAATCACACCTACACTCTCACAAACTCACACACACACACAGACACATGAGCACTCACGCACAATGACACAGTGCCATAAACAGTCACACACCTACACACATGTAGACACACCCACAAACACACAGACACACAGACTCACACGCATTCACACACACAATCACCCGGTCACACACACTCACACACCTACTCACACAAACACTTACAGACACACACGCACTAACACTCACTCAAACACTGTCAAACACACACGCACACCTACACACACAAATAAACCAACACACAAACACAGGCTCACATGCAATCACACACACACTCACAAATAGTCACGCACCCTCACCTGCACTCACAGACACACTCACAGCCACTCACAGACAAAAACACTCACACACAATCACACACTCGTATTCACACTCACTCCCACTAACACACCTACACACACACAAACAAACGCATCATCAAACACACACACACTCACATACAGAAATCACACAGGCACTCAGACACTCCTACACTCACACACACTGTCACACACCCTCACAAACACACACAATCACACAGGGTTCGGCACAATCACACACCTACACACACAGACTCACACACACACATTCTCACACACAATCACACACACTCACACACAGTCACCCAATCGTATACACATTCACACACTCACTCCCACTCACACAACTACACACACACTCTCACAGAGTCACATGCACTCACACCCACACTAAAACCGTCAGACACACACACCTGCACACAAAGACGCTCAGACACTCACCCACAAACACAATCACACACAATAACACACTCGTACACACAGTCCCACTCTCACTCCCACTCACACTTACACACACACTTTCACACACACACATATAATAACCACAAAGGCACTCAAAAAGACACACCTACACTCAAACGCTCACACACACTCTCACACACCCACACAAAATCACGAAGACTGAGACACTGTTTCACACACTCACACACATACACACAGACACATTCACTCACATTCTCACACACAATCACAAAAACTCAGACACAATCACACACCCGTATACACACTCACACACACACAAACACGCACACAACTACACTCTCACAAACACACTCACACATTCACACACCTACACACAGAAACAACCACATTCTCACACACAATAGCACACACACAATTACGCACCTACACATAGACACAAACACATATAGGCACACACACATACTCACACACAATCACACACACTCACACACTATCGCACACTTATATACACACTCACACAATCACTCCAACTCACGCAACTGAAATTTCACAAAGAAACACACTCACACCCGCACACACTCACAGACTCATTCGCACTCACACACTCACACACTGCTGCACTCACACATTACACACACAGAGACACCAACACACATTCACAGAATGTCACAAACACACACACTCACACACTGCCACAAGCTCTCGCACACCTACTCACTCACCAACGCACACAGATTAACATGCACTCACACACACACTCACACAATGTCACACACACACTCATACAATGTCACACACACACTCACACACCTACACACAGAAACACCCACATATTCAGACTGTCAGGCACACACATGCACACACACACAGTCACCTACTCATATACACATTAACTCACTCACTCCCACTCACACCCCTGAACTCTCACAAACACCCTAGCACACTCTCACACTTACACACAGACACACACACTCAGACAAAAATACACTCACACATAGACACACAAAATGTCACGCACACACCTAAACAAAACACACTCACACACACACACAAACACAATGACACACTCATATACACACTCACACACTCATTCCCAATCACACCTACACTCTCACAAACTCACACACACACACAGACACATGAGCACTCACGCACAATGACACAGTGCCATAAACAGTCACACACCTACACACATGTAGACACACCCACAAACACACAGACACACAGACTCACACGCATTCACACACACAATCACCCGGTCACACACACTCACACACCTACTCACACAAACACTTACAGACACACACGCACTAACACTCACTCAAACACTGTCAAACACACACGCACACCTACACACACAAACAAACCAACACACAAACACAGGCTCACATGCAATCACACACACACACTCACAAATAGTCACGCACTCTCACCTGCACTCACAGACACACTCACAGCCACTCACAGACAAAAACACTCACACACAATCACACACTCGTATTCACACTCACTCCCACTAACACACCTACACACACACAAACAAACGCATCATCAAACACACACACACTCACATACAGAAATCACACAGGCACTCAGACACTCCTACACTCACACACACTGTCACACACCCTCACAAACACACACAATCACACAGGGTTCGGCACAATCACACACCTACACACACAGACTCACACACACACATTCTCACACACAATCACACACACTCACACACAGTCACCCAATCGTATACACATTCACACACTCACTCCCACTCACACAACTACACACACACTCTCACAGAGTCACATGCACTCACACCCACACTAAAACCGTCAGACACACACACCTGCACACAAAGACGCTCAGACACTCACCCACAAACACAATCACACACAATAACACACTCGTACACACAGTCCCACTCTCACTCCCACTCACACTTACACACACACTTTCACACACACACACATATAATAACCACAAAGGCACTCAAAAAGACACACCTACACTCAAACGCTCACACACACTCTCACACACCCACACAAAATCACGAAGACTGAGACACTGTTTCACACACTCACACACATACACACAGACACATTCACTCACATTCTCACACACAATCACAAAAACTCAGACACAATCACACACCCGTATACTCACTCACACACACACAAACACTCACACAAGTACACTCTCACAAACACACTCACACATTCACACACCTACACACAGAAACACCCACATTCTCACACACAGTCGCACACACACAATTACGCACCTACACATAGACACAAACACATATAGGCACACACACATACTCACACACAATCACACACACTCACACACTATCGCACACTTATATACACACTCACACAATCACACCAACTCACGCAACTGAAATTTCACAAAGAAACACACTCACACCCGCACACACTCACAGACTCATTCGCACTCACACACTCACACACTGCTGCACTCACACATCTACACACACAGAGACACCAACTCACATTCACAGAATGTCACAAACACACACACTCACACACTGCCACAAGCTCTCGCACACCTACTCACACACCAACGCACACAGATTCACATGCACTCACACACACTCACACAATGTCACACACACACTCACACAATGTCACACACACACTCACACACCTACACACAGAAACACCCACATATTCAGACTGTCAGGCACACACATGCACACACACGCAGTCACCCACTCATATACACATTCACTCACTCACTTCCACTCACACACCTTAACTCTCACAAACACCCTAGCACACTCTCACACTTACACACAGACACACACACTCAGACAAAAATACACTCACACATAGACACACAAAATGTCACGCACACACCTAAACAAAACACACTCACACACACACACAAACACAATGACACACTCATATACACACTCACACACTCATTCCCAATCACACCTACACTCTCACAAACTCACACACACACACAGACACATGAGCACTCACGCACAATGACACAGTGCCATAAACAGTCACACACCTACACACATGTAGACACACCCACAAACACACAGACACACAGACTCACACGCATTCACACACACAATCACCCGGTCACACACACTCTCACACCTACTCACACAAACACTTACAGACACACACGCACTAACACTCACTCAAACACTGTCAAACACACACGCACACCTACACACACAAACAAACCAACACACAAACACAGGCTCACATGCAATCACACACACACTCACAAATAGTCACGCACCCTCACCTGCACTCACAGACACACTCACAGCCACTCACAGACAAAAACACTCACACACAATCACACACTCGTATTCACACTCACTCCCACTAACACACCTACACACACACAAACAAACGCATCATCAAACACACACACACTCACATACAGAAATCACACAGGCACTCAGACACTCCTACACTCACACACAGTCACACACCCTCACAAACACACACAATCACACAGGGTTCGGCACAATCACACACCTACACACACAGACTCACACACACACATTCTCACACACAATCACACACACTCACACACAATCACCCAATCGTATACACATTCACACACTCACTCCCACTCACACAACTACACACACACTCTCACAGAGTCACATGCACTCACACCCACACTAAAACCGTCAGACACACACACCTGCACACAAAGACGCTCAGACACTCACCCACAAACACAATCACACACAATAACACACTCGTACACACACTCCCACTCTCACTCCCACTCACACTTACACACACACTTTCACACACACACATATAATAACCACAAAGGCACTCAAAAAGACACACCTACACTCAAACGCTCACACACACTCTCACACACCCACACAAAATCACGAAGACTGAGACACTGTTTCACACACTCACACACATACACACAGACACATTCACTCACATTCTCACACACAATCACAAAAACTCAGACACAATCACACACCCGTATACACACTCACACACACACAAACACGCACACAACTACACTCTCACAAACACACTCACACATTCACACACCTACACACAGAAACAACCACATTCTCACACACAGTCGCACACACACAATTACGCACCTACACATAGACACAAACACATATAGGCACACACACATACTCACACACAATCACACACACTCACACACTATCGCACACTTATATACACACTCACACAATCACTCCAACTCACGCAACTGAAATTTCACAAAGAAACACACTCACACCCGCACACACTCACAGACTCATTCGCACTCACACACTCACACACTGCTGCACTCACACATCTACACACACAGAGACAACAACACACATTCACAGAATGTCACAAACACACACACTCACACACTGCCACAAGCTCTCGCACACCTACTCACACACCAACACACACAGATTCACATGCACTCACACACACTCACACAATGTCACACACACACTCACACAATGTCACACACACACTCACACACCTACACACAGAAACACCCACATATTCAGACTGTCAGGCACACACATGCACACACACACAGTCACCCACTCATATACACATTCACTCACTCACTCCCACTCACACACCTTCACTCTCACAAACACCCTAGCACACTCTCACACTTACACACAGACACACACACTCAGACAAAAATACACTCACACATAGACACACAAAATGTCACGCACACACCTAAACAAAACACACTCACACACACACAAACACAATGACACACTCATATACACACTCACACACTCATTCCCAATCACACCTACACTCTCACAAACTCACACACACACACAGACACATGAGCACTCACGCACAATGACACAGTGCCATAAACAGTCACACACCTACACACATGTAGACACACCCACAAACACACAGACACACAGACTCACACGCATTCACACACACAATCACCCGGTCACACACACTCACACACCTACTCACACAAACACTTACAGACACACACGCACTAACACTCACTCAAACACTGTCAAACACACACGCACACCTACACACACAAATAAACCAACACACAAACACAGGCTCACATGCAATCACACACACACTCACAAATAGTCACGCACCCTCACCTGCACTCACAGACACACTCACAGCCACTCACAGACAAAAACACTCACACACAATCACACACTCGTATTCACACTCACTCCCACTAACACACCTACACACACACAAACAAACGCATCATCAAACACACACACACTCACATACAGAAATCACACAGGCACTCAGACACTCCTACACTCACACACACTGTCACACACCCTCACAAACACACACAATCACACAGGGTTCGGCACAATCACACACCTACACACACAGACTCACACACACACATTCTCACACACAATCACACACACTCACACACAGTCACCCAATCGTATACACATTCACACACTCACTCCCACTCACACAACTACACACACACTCTCACAGAGTCACATGCACTCACACCCACACTAAAACCGTCAGACACACACACCTGCACACAAAGACGCTCAGACACTCACCCACAAACACAATCACACACAATAACACACTCGTACACACAGTCCCACTCTCACTCCCACTCACACTTACACACACACTTTCACACACACACATATAATAACCACAAAGGCACTCAAAAAGACACACCTACACTCAAACGCTCACACACACTCTCACACACCCACACAAAATCACGAAGACTGAGACACTGTTTCACACACTCACACACATACACACAGACACATTCACTCACATTCTCACACACAATCACAAAAACTCAGACACAATCACACACCCGTATACACACTCACACACACACAAACACGCACACAACTACACTCTCACAAACACACTCACACATTCACACACCTACACACAGAAACAACCACATTCTCACACACAATAGCACACACACAATTACGCACCTACACATAGACACAAACACATATAGGCACACACACATACTCACACACAATCACACACACTCACACACTATCGCACACTTATATACACACTCACACAATCACTCCAACTCACGCAACTGAAATTTCACAAAGAAACACACTCACACCCGCACACACTCACAGACTCATTCGCACTCACACACTCACACACTGCTGCACTCACACATTACACACACAGAGACACCAACACACATTCACAGAATGTCACAAACACACACACTCACACACTGCCACAAGCTCTCGCACACCTACTCACTCACCAACGCACACAGATTAACATGCACTCACACACACACTCACACAATGTCACACACACACTCATACAATGTCACACACACACTCACACACCTACACACAGAAACACCCACATATTCAGACTGTCAGGCACACACATGCACACACACACAGTCACCTACTCATATACACATTAACTCACTCACTCCCACTCACACCCCTGAACTCTCACAAACACCCTAGCACACTCTCACACTTACACACAGACACACACACTCAGACAAAAATACACTCACACATAGACACACAAAATGTCACGCACACACCTAAACAAAACACACTCACACACACACACAAACACAATGACACACTCATATACACACTCACACACTCATTCCCAATCACACCTACACTCTCACAAACTCACACACACACACAGACACATGAGCACTCACGCACAATGACACAGTGCCATAAACAGTCACACACCTACACACATGTAGACACACCCACAAACACACAGACACACAGACTCACACGCATTCACACACACAATCACCCGGTCACACACACTCACACACCTACTCACACAAACACTTACAGACACACACGCACTAACACTCACTCAAACACTGTCAAACACACACGCACACCTACACACACAAACAAACCAACACACAAACACAGGCTCACATGCAATCACACACACACACTCACAAATAGTCACGCACTCTCACCTGCACTCACAGACACACTCACAGCCACTCACAGACAAAAACACTCACACACAATCACACACTCGTATTCACACTCACTCCCACTAACACACCTACACACACACAAACAAACGCATCATCAAACACACACACACTCACATACAGAAATCACACAGGCACTCAGACACTCCTACACTCACACACACTGTCACACACCCTCACAAACACACACAATCACACAGGGTTCGGCACAATCACACACCTACACACACAGACTCACACACACACATTCTCACACACAATCACACACACTCACACACAGTCACCCAATCGTATACACATTCACACACTCACTCCCACTCACACAACTACACACACACTCTCACAGAGTCACATGCACTCACACCCACACTAAAACCGTCAGACACACACACCTGCACACAAAGACGCTCAGACACTCACCCACAAACACAATCACACACAATAACACACTCGTACACACAGTCCCACTCTCACTCCCACTCACACTTACACACACACTTTCACACACACACACATATAATAACCACAAAGGCACTCAAAAAGACACACCTACACTCAAACGCTCACACACACTCTCACACACCCACACAAAATCACGAAGACTGAGACACTGTTTCACACACTCACACACATACACACAGACACATTCACTCACATTCTCACACACAATCACAAAAACTCAGACACAATCACACACCCGTATACTCACTCACACACACACAAACACTCACACAAGTACACTCTCACAAACACACTCACACATTCACACACCTACACACAGAAACACCCACATTCTCACACACAGTCGCACACACACAATTACGCACCTACACATAGACACAAACACATATAGGCACACACACATACTCACACACAATCACACACACTCACACACTATCGCACACTTATATACACACTCACACAATCACACCAACTCACGCAACTGAAATTTCACAAAGAAACACACTCACACCCGCACACACTCACAGACTCATTCGCACTCACACACTCACACACTGCTGCACTCACACATCTACACACACAGAGACACCAACTCACATTCACAGAATGTCACAAACACACACACTCACACACTGCCACAAGCTCTCGCACACCTACTCACACACCAACGCACACAGATTCACATGCACTCACACACACTCACACAATGTCACACACACACTCACACAATGTCACACACACACTCACACACCTACACACAGAAACACCCACATATTCAGACTGTCAGGCACACACATGCACACACACGCAGTCACCCACTCATATACACATTCACTCACTCACTTCCACTCACACACCTTAACTCTCACAAACACCCTAGCACACTCTCACACTTACACACAGACACACACACTCAGACAAAAATACACTCACACATAGACACACAAAATGTCACGCACACACCTAAACAAAACACACTCACACACACACACAAACACAATGACACACTCATATACACACTCACACACTCATTCCCAATCACACCTACACTCTCACAAACTCACACACACACACAGACACATGAGCACTCACGCACAATGACACAGTGCCATAAACAGTCACACACCTACACACATGTAGACACACCCACAAACACACAGACACACAGACTCACACGCATTCACACACACAATCACCCGGTCACACACACTCTCACACCTACTCACACAAACACTTACAGACACACACGCACTAACACTCACTCAAACACTGTCAAACACACACGCACACCTACACACACAAACAAACCAACACACAAACACAGGCTCACATGCAATCACACACACACTCACAAATAGTCACGCACCCTCACCTGCACTCACAGACACACTCACAGCCACTCACAGACAAAAACACTCACACACAATCACACACTCGTATTCACACTCACTCCCACTAACACACCTACACACACACAAACAAACGCATCATCAAACACACACACACTCACATACAGAAATCACACAGGCACTCAGACACTCCTACACTCACACACAGTCACACACCCTCACAAACACACACAATCACACAGGGTTCGGCACAATCACACACCTACACACACAGACTCACACACACACATTCTCACACACAATCACACACACTCACACACAATCACCCAATCGTATACACATTCACACACTCACTCCCACTCACACAACTACACACACACTCTCACAGAGTCACATGCACTCACACCCACACTAAAACCGTCAGACACACACACCTGCACACAAAGACGCTCAGACACTCACCCACAAACACAATCACACACAATAACACACTCGTACACACACTCCCACTCTCACTCCCACTCACACTTACACACACACTTTCACACACACACATATAATAACCACAAAGGCACTCAAAAAGACACACCTACACTCAAACGCTCACACACACTCTCACACACCCACACAAAATCACGAAGACTGAGACACTGTTTCACACACTCACACACATACACACAGACACATTCACTCACATTCTCACACACAATCACAAAAACTCAGACACAATCACACACCCGTATACACACTCACACACACACAAACACGCACACAACTACACTCTCACAAACACACTCACACATTCACACACCTACACACAGAAACAACCACATTCTCACACACAATCGCACACACACAATTACGCACCTACACATAGACACAAACACATATAGGCACACACACATACTCACACACAATCACACACACTCACACACTATCGCACACTTATATACACACTCACACAATCACTCCAACTCACGCAACTGAAATTTCACAAAGAAACACACTCACACCCGCACACACTCACAGACTCATTCGCACTCACACACTCACACACTGCTGCACTCACACATTACACACACAGAGACACCAACACACATTCACAGAATGTCACAATCACACACACTCACACACTGCCACAATCTCTCGCACACCTACTCACACACCAACTCACACAGATTCACATGCACTCACACACACACTCACACAATGTCACACACACACTCACACACCTACACACAGAAACACCCACATATTCAGACTGTCTGGCACACACATGCACACACACACAGTCACACACTCATATACACATTCACTCACTCACTCCCACTCTCACACCTGCACTCTCACAAACACCCTAACACACTCTCACCCTTACTCACTGACACACACACACTCAGACAGAAATGCACTCCCACATAGACTCACACAATGTCACTCACACACCTAAACAAAAACACACTCACACACACACTCAAACACAATGACACACTCATATACACACTCACACACTCATTCCCAATCACACCTACACTCTCACAAACTCACACACACACACAGACACATGAGCACTCACGCACAATGACACAGTGCCATAAAGAGTCACACACCTACACACATGTAGACACACCCACAAACACACAGACACACAGACTCACACGCATTCACACACACAATCACCTGGTCACACACACTCACACACCTACTCACACAAAGACTTACAGACACACACGCACTAACACTCACTCAAACACTGTCAAACACACACGCACACCTACACACACAAACAAACCAACACACAAACACAGGCTCACATGCAATCACACACACACTCACAAATAGTCACGCACTCTCACCTGCACTCACAGACACACTCACAGCCACTCACAGACAAAAACACTCACACACAATCACACACTCGTATTCACACTCACTCCCACTAACGCACCTACACACACACAAACAAACGCATCATCAAACACACACACACTCACATACAGAAATCACACAGGCACTCAGACACTCCTACACTCACACACACTGTCACACACCCTCACAAACACACACAATCACACAGGGTTCGGCACAA